>NW_027592175.1:45000-61674 GCF_964213995.1 Mustelus asterias
TTGCCCAGCACAGGTACAGCACGGGGTTAGACACAGAGTAAAGCTCCCTCGACACTGTCCCCATCAAACACTCCCACGACAGATACAGCAAGTGGTTAGATATAGAGTAAAGCTCCCACTTCACTGTCCTCATCAAACACTCCCAGGACATATACAGCACAGGGTTAGATACAGATAAAGCTCCCTCTACACTATACCCATCAAACACTCCCAGGACAGGTACAGCATGGGTTTAGATACAGAGTGAAGCTCCCTCTACACTGTCCCCATCAAACACTCCCAGGACAGGTACAGCACGGGGTGAGATACAGAGTGAAGCTCCCTCTACACTGTCCCCATCATATAATCCAATGACAGATACAGCATGGTGCTAGATTAAAGGAAAGGCTGCCTCCACATTGTGCACATCAAACAGACCCAGGACAGGTACAGCACGGGGTTAGATACAGCTCAAATCTTCCTCTACATTTTGCCCATCATTGTGTGTGTGTGTGTGAGAGAATGTGTGTGTGAGAGAGAGAGAGTGTGTGTGTGTGAGAGAGTGTGTGTGCGTGAGAGAGAGTGTGTGCATGAGGGAGAGTGTGTGTGTGAGAACGTGTGTGTGTGTGAGAGAGAGTTTGTGTGAGAGAGAGTGTGTGCGAGAGAGAGTGTGTGCAAGAGAGAGTGTGTGCGAGAGAGAGTGTGTGCGAGAGAGTGTGTGCGAGAGAGTGTGTGCGAGAGAGAGTGTGTGCGAGAGAGAGTGTGTGTGCGAGAGAGAGTGTGTGTGCGAGAGAGAGTGTGTGTGCGAGAGAGAGTGTGTGCGAGAGAGAGTGTGTGCGAGAGAGAGTGTGTGCGAGAGAGAGTGTGTGCGAGAGAGAGAGTGTGTGCGAGAGAGAGAGCGTGTGCGTGAGTGTGTGTGTGCGTGAGAGAGACTGTGTGAGAGACTGAGTGTGTGCGTGAGAGAGACTGTGTGCGTGAGAGAGAGTATATGTTTGAGAGAGAGTGTATATGTTTGAGAGAGAGTGTATATGTGAGAGAGAGAGAGTGTGTGTGAGAGAGAGAGTGTGCGAGAGTGTGTCTGAGAGAGAGTGTGTATGTGTGAGAGAGTGTGTGTGTGAGAGAGTATATGTTTGAGAGAGAGTGTATGTGTGTGAGAGAGTGAGTTTATGTGTGTGAGAGTGAGTTTATGTGTGTGAGAGAGTGAGTGTATGTGTGTGAGAGAGTGAGTGTATGTGTGTGAGAGTGCGTCAGTTGGAGAGAATGTGTGAGAGTGTGTGAGCGTGAAAGTGTGTGAGAGAGAATGTGTGTGAGAGAGAAAGTATGTGAGAGAGAAAGTGTGTGTGACAGAGAGGAGGAGCGTGTGTGTGAGTGAGAGAGTGTGTAAGAGATAGTGTATGTGTGTGTGAGAGACAGAGAGAGCATGTGTGTGTGTGTGTGTGTTTCTGAGAGTGTGTAAGGAGAGCGTCTGTGTGACCTGATCTTCCTCTACAGTCTATCAGTAACTGAAACATGGGATTAGATGCAAAGTAAAGCTCCCTCGACACTGTTCCCATCAAACACTCCCAGGAAAGGTACAGGTACAGCACAGAGTTCGATACAGAGTAAAGCTCCCTCGACACTGTCCCCATCCAACACTCCCAGGACAGGTACAGCACGGGGTTAGATACAGAGTAAAGCTCCCTCGTCACTGTCCCCATCAAACACTCCCAGGACAGGTACAGCACGGGGTTAGATACAGAGTAAAGCTCCCTCTACACTGTCCCCATGAAACACACACAGGACAGGTACAGCATGGGGTTAGATACAGATAAAGCTCACTCTACACTGTCCCCATCAAACACTCCCAGGACAGGTACAGCACGGGGTTAGATACAGAGTAAAGCTCCCTCTACACTGTCCCCATGAAACACACACAGGACAGGTACAGCATGGGGTTAGATACAGATAAAGCTCACTCTACACTGTCACTATCAAATAACTATCAAATCTCCACATCATGACGATCAAATATTCCAATGACAGATACAGCATGGGGATAGATACAGGGAAAAGCTGCCACACATCAAACACACCCAGGACAGGTACAGCATCGGGTGAGATACAGCGTAAATCTCCCTCTACACTGTGTGTGTGAGAGAGAATGTGTGTGTGTGTCTGAGAGTGTGAGAGAGTGTGTGTGTGAGAGAGAGAGAGGGTGTGTGTGTGAGCTGATCTTTCTCCACACCCTATCGGTAACTGCAACACTATATTCTGCACCCTTTCCTCTCCTTCTCCCTGTGTACTCTATGTACAGAATGTTTTGTCTGTATAGCGCACAAGAAACAATACTTTTCACTGCATCCCAATTCAAATCAATCAAATCAAATCAAATTAACACGGTGAAGTTTGGACCCTGTGGGGTGACAGTTGTCTGAATACAGATTCTATCTTATTGTAACATTCAGGTACCACGTGTACTGAGCTCACCAGCGTTCTGTCTGTATTGTGTGAATCCAGTCTTGAAATATCCACTGATGTTGCTAATTCTGCCAAGACAGAAACAGAAAGAGTGTTTGAATTCTCCGTGATTAGACCCCTTAACGATAAACAACATGGTGGATGAGAGGGATAGAGAGGGAGAGGGAGAGAGAGAGAGAGAGAGGAAGAGAGAGAGATGGAGCGATGCAGAGTAACAGAGAGATAGGGAGAGGGAGCAATGCAGAGAGTAACAGTTAGACAGTGAGGAATAGAGATTAATTCAGATGGGTAGTGAGTGACAGGGGAGTCCAAGACGCTACATAAGCAAGGTAAAGATTTGAAAATGGAGGAGTGTTTCTTACCCACTTTTAAAAGACAATCCACACTCACACCAGTCACATTTCACAATCTCTGCTCAGTCCTGTGTTGGGGGGTGATGAGTGTGGGATCAGTCTTTGCTTTTCTCAAACCGCACTGATATTCCCAACAAGGGCAAGAGGTTTCAGTGTTTAAAAATGTAAACATTTAAAAACAAAACCAGACAGGATTTGGTTAAATCTCACGGGATCCAGGGTGAGGTAGCCAAATGGATATAAAATTGGCTGGATGACAGGAGACAGAGGGTGGTTGTAGAGGGTTGTTTTTTTGGTCAAACTGGAGGCCTGTGACCAGCGGGGTGCCTCAGGGATCGGTGCTGGGTCCACTGTTATTGGTCATCTATATTAATGATTTGGATGAGAATTTAGGAGGCATGGGTTTGTAAGTTTGCAGTTGACACCAAGATTTGTGGCATAGTGGACAGTGAAGAAGGTTATCTCGGGTTGCAATGGGATCTTGATCAATTGGGCCAGTGGGCTGTTGAATGGCAGATGGAGTTTAATTTAGATAAATGCAAGGTGATACATTTTGGTGGATCGAACCAACACAGGACTTACTCAGTTAATGGTAGGGTGTTGGTGAGAGTTACAGAACAAAGGGATCTCGGGGTACAGATTGATAGCTCCTTGAAAGTGGAGTCACAGGTGGATAGAGTGGTGAAGAAGGCATTCCACATGCTTGGTTTCATTGGTCAGAACATGGAATACAGGAGTTGGGACGTCTTGTTGAAGTTGTACAAGACATTGGTAAGACCACACTTGGAATGCTGTGTATTGTTCTGGTCACCCTTATAAAAAGGAGATGATTAAGCTGGAAAGTGTGCAGAAAAGAATTACTGGGATGCTATGGGGTCCTGATGGTTTGAGTTATAATGAGAGGCTGGATACTCTGTGACTTTTTTTCCCTTGAGTTGGCTTAGTGGTGTTCTTCTAGAGGTCTCTAAAATAATGAGGGCATGGATATAGCAGCTTTATAGAACCTTAGTTAGGCCGCACTTGGAATATAGTGTTCAATTCTGGTCGACACACTACCAGAAAGATGTGGAGAATTTGGAGAGGGTTCAGAAAATATTTACCAGGATGTTTCCTAGGATGGAGGGCATTAGCTCTGAGGAGAGATTGGAGAAACTTGGTTTGTTCTCACTGGAACGACGGAGGTTGAGGGATGACCTGATAGAAGTCTACAAGATTATGAGGGGCATGGACAGAGTGGATAGTCAGAAGCTTTTTCCCAGGGTGGAAGATTCAAAATCTAGGGGGCATAGGTTTAAGGTGTGAGGGGCAAGGTTTAAAGGAGATGTACAAGGCAAGTTTTTTTACACAGAGGGTGGTGGGTGCCTGGAACTCGCTGCCGGGGGAGGTAGTGGAAGCGGATACGATAGTGAGTTTTACGGAACGTCTGGACAAATACATGAATAGGATGGGAATAGAGGGATATGGTCCCCGGAAGGGTAGGGGGTTTTAGTTCAGTCGGGCAGCATGGTTGGTGCAGGCTTGGAGGGCCGAAGGGCCTGTTCCTGTGCTGTAATTCTCTTTGTTCTTTGATAAGCTCGTCAACATCTTTTCCAAAAGGGAGGGGAGTCTAAAACTAGAAGACACAGGTTTAAGGTGAGAGGGGAGAGGGTCCAGAGGGCAATTCTTTTCACACATAGGGTGGTGAGGGATTGGAACAAGCTGCCAGAGGTCGTAGTAGAAGCGGACACAATTTTATATTTTAAAAAGCATTTAGACAGTTATTCTGGTAAGATTGGTGTGGAGGGATTTGGGCCAAACGCAAGGCATTTGATACGAGCTTAATGGTAAAAACTGGGTGGCAGGGAAAAGTTGGGCCAAAGGGCCCATTTGTATCTGAGCTCTGTTTTCTGCCCGGAAACCATTTCTCAATCCATCCCAGTATTTTCCAAATTTGTGGATTGGACACAGTAAATTGCCGTTTCCTGTCCAAAGCTGTGTAGGTTCGGTGGATTAAGGTAAATGTGTGGGGTTACGGGGATAGGGCTGGGTCAAGGGCCTTGGTAAGATACTGTGTCAGAGAGTCAGTACAGACTCGATGGGCTGAATGGTCTCCTTCTGCACTGCAGGGATTCTGTGACTCTACTATTAAGATCCCTTTGTCATTTGAAGCTTCCAGCTAAAATGCTGACAATGCTGCCTAACTCTGTGCACTTTGGCAAACGTTCTGTCTCATCACCGGGCGACACGGTGGCACAGTGGTTAGCACTGCTGACTCACAGCGCCAGGGATCTGGGTTCGATTCCCCGCCTCGAGTGACTGTCTGTGTGGAGTTTGCACGTTTGCTAAATTGCCCCTTAGTGTCAGGGGGATTCGGGCCTGGGTGGGATTATTGTCGGGGCAGGCTTGTTGGGCTGAATGGCCTCATTCTGCAGTGTAGGAATTCTAGGACTCTTGGATCTTAAATGGTTGATAAATAGTGAAACTGAGACACAAACTGGGGCTTGGCAGCAGCAGACAGAATGGGAATCATTGCATCCTGCAGGGATTTTTATTACAGAATCAATTTCAGAAAATTTACAACTCAAAATTCACAACAGCAAAGTGTGGGATTGCAAACTTGGAATGATTAGCCCAGGACTAAAGTTTAAAAGCTACAGATTGACATTCAGAAACAAGAGATGGCCTCACATCTTCAATTCTGTGATTGTCTGGCATCTCCTGCTCTGAATATTACAAAATCTCTGCCCCCTTCATGCGTCTGGAGACTTTGAAAGTTACGCAGACATTGGTAAAACTTTCCTTTATCTCAAGGCATCTCCTGAGAAATACTCAACTTCTGCAAAGAGACACAATCTAATTGACACTTTCTGAATCTCCTTTCAAACAACCTCCCAACCCCACTGTGCAGGATGCAGGAATGTCACCTTTTGTCACATTCCCCAACACAATTGTTGACACGTTTTCGGGACAGGAAAAGTAGATTCAACTGACAGATTCTGAGCCCCAGGTTGAATCTTTAAGATGTAAAAATGAACTGAAAGCCCAGGTCTCTCTGTTCCTGCAACTATTTTAACATAGACCCATTGATTTTAAATTGCTTCTCCTGTGTGTAAAATACCATCCATCAACTTCAGGTTTGAACATTAATAAGCGACTGAGCATCAACTGTGAAATATAGAAGGTAGTTCCAAACTAATATCACACCTGGTGTGGGAAAGTGTTCCTGAATTTCACTCCAAAAAGTCTAAAACCCTAAACATTGTCTAAAATCCAATGTCCCCCAAGTCCGGTCCCCATCAAACACTCCCAGGACAGGTACAGCACGGGGTTAGGTACAGAGTATAGCTCCCTCGACACTGTCCCCATTAAACACTCCCAGGACAGGTACAGCACGGGGTTAGGTACAGAGTATAGCTTCCTCGACACTGTGGAGATGCCGGCGTTGGACTGGGGTGAACACAGTAAGATGTCTCACAACACCAGGTTAAAGTCCAACAGGTTTATTTGGTTGAACAGGTTGAACAGCAGGGAGGAAAAATCCAATGTCCCCCAGGTCCTGTCCCCATCAAACACTCCCAGGACAGGTACAGCACGGGGTTAGATACAGAGTAAAGCTCCCTCGACACTGTCCCCATCAAACACTCCCAGGACAGGTACAGCACGGGGTTAGATACAGAGTAAAGCTCCCTCTACACTGTCTCCATCAAACACTCGCAGGACAGGGACAGCACAGGGTAAGATACAGAGCAAAGCTCGCTCTCCACTGTCCCATAAAACACTTCCAGGAGAGATACAGCACGGGGTTAGATACAGAGTAAAGCTCCCTCTACACTGTCTCCATCAAACACTCGCAGGACAGGGACAGCACAGGGTAAGATACAGAGCAAAGCTCGCTCTCCACTGTCCCATAAAACACTTCCAGGAGAGATACAGCACGGGGTTAGATACAGAGTAAAGCTCGCTCTACACTGTCCCATAATACACTTCCAGGAGTGATACAGCACGGGGTTAGATACAGAGTAAAGCTCCCTCGACACTGTCCCCCATCAAACACACCCAGGACAGGTACAGCACGTGTTTAGATACAGAGTGAAGCTCCCTCTACACTGTCCCCATCAAACACTCCCAGGACAGGTACAGCACGGGGTTAGATACAGAGTGAAGCTCCCTCGACACTGTCCCCATCAAACACACCCAGGACAGGTACAGCACGGGGTTAGATACAGAGTAAAGCTCCCTCTACACTGTCCCCATCAAACACCCCCCAGGACAGGTACAGCACGGGGTTAGATACAGAGTAAATCTCCCTCGATACTATCCCCATCAAACACTCCCAGGACAGGTACAGCACGGGGTTAGATACAGATTAAAGCTCATTGTACACTGTCCCCATCAAACAAACCAAGGACAGGTACAGCACGGGTTTAGATACAGAGTAAAGCTCCCTCGATACTGTCCCCATCAAACACTCCCAAGACAGGGACAGCATGGATTAGATACAGAGTAAAGCTCCCTCGACACTGTCCCCATCAAACACTCCCAGGACAGGTACAGCATGGGGTTAGATACAGAATAAATCTCCCTCTACACTGTCCCCATCAAACACTCCCAGGACAGGTACAGCAGGGGACTAGATACAGAGTAAAGCTCCTTCTACACTGTCCCCATCAAACATGCCCAGCACAGGTACAGCACGGGGTTAGACACAGAGTAAAGCTCCCTCGACACTGTCCCCATCAAACACTCCCACGACAGATACAGCAAGTGGTTAGATATAGAGTAAAGCTCCCACTTCACTGTCCTCATCAAACACTCCCAGGACATATACAGCACAGGGTTAGATACAGATAAAGCTCCCTCTACACTATACCCATCAAACACTCCCAGGACAGGTACAGCACGTGTTTAGATACAGAGTGAAGCTCCCTCTACACTGTCCCCCATCAAACACTCCCAGGACAGGTTCAGCACGTGTTTAGATACAGAGTGAAGCTCCCTCGACACTGTCCCCATCAAACACACCGAGGACAGGTACAGCAAGGGTTTAGATACAGAGTGAAGCTCCCTATACAGTGTCACTATAAAATAATCCAATGACAGATACAGCATGGTGCTAGATTAAAGGAAAAGCTGCCTCCACATTGTGCACATCAAACACACCCAGGACAGGTACAGCACGGGGTTAGATACAGCTCAAATCTTCCTCTACATTTTGCCCCATCATTCTGTGGGTGCGTGTGTGAGAGAATGTGTGTGTGAGAGAGAGTGTGTGTATGTGTGAGAGAGTGTGTGTGAGAGAGAGAGTGTGTGTGAGAGAGAGAGTGTGTGTGCGAGAGAGAGAGTGTGTGCGAGAGAGAGAGAGTGTGTGCGAGAGAGAGTGTGTGTGCGAGAGAGAGAGCGTGTGTGCGTGAGAGAGTGTGTGTGTGTGTGAGAGAGTGTGTGTGTGAGAGAGAGAGTGTGTGCGTGAGAGAGAGAGTGTGCGTGAGAGAGAGTGTGTGCGTGAGAGAGAGTATATGTTTGTGAGAGTGTATGTGTGAGAGAGAGTGTGTGTGAGAGAGAGAGTGTGTGCGAGAGAGAGTGTGTGTGTGTGAGAGAGAGTGTGTGTTTGAGAGAGAGTGTGTGCGAGAGAGAGTGTGTGCGAGAGAGAGACTGTGCGTGAGAGAGAGTGTGTTAGAGAGAGTGTGTGTGTGAGAGACAGGCTGTGTGTGAGAGAGTGTGTGAGAGAGTGTGTGCGAGAGAGAGTGTGTGTGTGTGAGAGAGAGTGCGTGTGAGTGAGAGTGTGTGTGTGTGTGAGAGAGAGAGTGTGTGTGTGAGAGTGAGAGTGTGTGTGAGAGTGAGAGTGTGTGTGAGAGTGAGAGTGTGTGTGAGAGAGAAACCGTGTGTGTGAGAGAGCGTGTGTGTGTGTGAGAGAGAGAGTGTGTGTGTGAGAGAGAGAGTGTGTGTGAGAGAGAGTGTGTGTGTGTGAGAGAGAGAGTTTTCGAGAGAGAGTTTTCGAGAGAGAGAGCGTGTGTGTGTGTGTGTGTGAGAGAGTGTGTGCGAGAGAGAGAGTGTGTGTGAGAGAGAGCGTTTGTGTGAGAGAGAGTGTGTGTGAGAGAGAGAGTGTGTGTGAGAGAGAGAGTGTGTGTGAGAGAGTGTGCGAGAGTGTGTGTGTGAGAGAGTATGTGTGTGTGTGTGAGAGAGTGTGTGT
This sequence comes from Mustelus asterias, assembly GCF_964213995.1. Lineage (NCBI taxonomy): Eukaryota > Metazoa > Chordata > Chondrichthyes > Carcharhiniformes > Triakidae > Mustelus > Mustelus asterias. The sequence continues at coordinate 53,956 of NW_027592175.1, forward strand.
GTGAGAGACATAGAGTGTGTGCGAGAGCGAGAGCGTGTGTGTGCCCCATCAAACAAACCAAGGACAGATACAGCACGGAGTTAGATACAGAGTAAAGCTCCCTCTACACTGTCCCCAACAAACACTCCCAGGACAGATACAGCACGGGGTTAGATACAGAGTAAAGCTCCCTCTACACTGTCCCCATCAAACACTCCCAGGACAGATACAGCACGGGGTTAGATACAGAGTAAAGCTCCCTCGAGACTGTCCCCAACAAACTCGCCCAGGACAGGTACAGCACGGGGTTAGATACAGAGTAAAGCTCCCTCTGCACTGTCCCCAACAAACTCGCCCAGGACAGGTACAGCACGGGGTTAGATACAGAGTAAAGCTCCCTCTGCACTGTCCCCATCAAACACTCCCAGGACAGGTACAGCACGGGGTTAGATACAGAGTAAAGCTCCCTCTGCACTGTCCCCAACAAACACTCCCAGGACAGGTACAGCACGGGGTTAGATACAGAGTAAAGCTCTCTCGATACTGTCCCCAACAAACTCGCCCAGGACAGGTACAGCACGGGGTTAGATACAGATTAAAGCTCTCTCGATACTGTCCCCATCAAACACTCCCAGGACAGGTACAGCACGGGGTTAGATACAGAGTAAAGCTCTCTCGATACTGTCCCCATCAAACACTCCCAGGACAGGTACAGCACGGGGTTAGATACAGAGTAAAGCTCCCTCTGCACTGTCCCCAACAAACTCGCCCAGGACAGGTACAGCACGGGGTTAGATACAGAGTAAAGCTCTCTCGATACTGTCCCCAACAAACTCGCCCAGGACAGGTACAGCACGGGGTTAGATACAGAGTAAATTTCCCTCGATACTATCCCCATCAAACACTCCCAGGACAGGTACAGCACGGGGTTAGATACAGATTAAAGCTCATTGTACACTGTCCCCATCAAACAAACCAAGGACAGGTACAGCACGGGTTTAGATACAGAGTAAAGCTCCCTCGATACTGTCCCCATCAAACACTCCCAAGACAGGGACAGCATGGATTAGATACAGAGTAAAGCTCCCTCTGCACTATCCCCATCAAACACTCCCAGGACAGATACAGCAAGTGGTTAGATGTAGAGTAAAGCTCCCTCGACACTGTCCCCATCAAACACTCCCAGGACAGGTACAGCATGGGGTTAGATACAGAATAAATCTCCCTCTACACTGTCCCCATCAAACACTCCCAGGACAGGTACAGCAGGGGACTAGATACAGAGTGAAGCTCCCTCTACACTATACCACAATGGGGATAAAGCTCCCTCTACACTATACCCATCAAACACTCCCAGGACAGGTACAGCACGGGGTTAGATACAGAGTGAAGCTCCCTCTACACTGTCCCCATCAAACACTCCCAGGACAGGTACAGCACGGGGTGAGATACAGAGTGAAGCTCCCTCTACACTGTCCCCATCATATAATCCAATGACAGATACAGCATGGTGCTAAATTAAAGGAAAGGCTGCCTCCACATTGTGCACATCAAACACACCCAGGACAGGTACAGCACGGGGTTAGATACAGCTCAAATCTTCCTCTACATTTTGCCCATCATTGTGTGTGTGTGTGTGTGTGAGAGAATGTGTGTGTGAGAGAGAGAGAGTGTGTGTGTGTGAGAGAGTGTGTGTGCGTGAGAGAGAGTGTGTGCATGAGGGAGAGTGTGTGTGTGAGAACGTGTGTGTGTGTGAGAGAGAGTTTGTGTGAGAGAGAGTGTGTGCGAGAGAGAGTGTGTGCAAGAGAGAGTGTGCGCAAGAGAGAGTGTGTGCGAGAGTGTGTGCGAGAGAGAGTGTGTGCGAGAGAGAGTGTGTGCGAGAGAGAGTGTGTGTGCGAGAGAGAGTGTGTGCGAGAGAGAGTGTGTGCGAGAGAGAGTGTGTGCGAGAGAGAGTGTGTGCGAGAGAGAGTGTGTGCGAGAGAGTGTGTGCGAGAGAGAGAGTATATGTTTGAGAGAGAGTGTATATGTGAGAGAGAGAGAGTGTGTGTGAGAGAGAGAGTGTGCGAGAGTGTGTGTGTGAGAGAGAGTGTGTGTGTGTGTGAGAGAGTGTATGTGTGTGTGAGAGAGTGTGTGTGTGAGAGAGAGTGTGTGTGTGTGTGAGAGAGTGTATGTGTGTGTGAGAGAGTGTGTGTGTGTGAGAGAGTATATGTTTGAGAGAGAGTGTATGTGTGTGAGAGAGTGAGTTTATGTGTGTGAGAGAGTGAGTGTATGTGTGTGAGAGTGTGTCAGTTGGAGAGAATGCATGGGTGAGAGTGTGTGAGCGTGAAAGTGTTTGTGAGAGAATGTGTGTGAGAGAGAAAGTGTGTGAGAGAGAAAGTGTGTGTGACAGAGAGGAGGAGCGTGTGTGTGAGTGAGAGAGTGTGTAAGAGATAGTGTATGTGTGTGTGAGAGACAGAGGGAGCATGTGTGTGTGTGTGTGTGTTTCTGAGAGTGTGTAAGGAGAGCGTCTGTGTGACCTGATCTTCCTCTACAGTCTATCAGTAACTGAAACATGGGATTAGATGCAAAGTAAAGCTCCCTCGACACTGTTCCCATCAAACACTCCCAGGAAAGGTACAGGTACAGCACAGAGTTCGATACAGAGTAAAGCTCCCTCGACACTGTCCCCATCCAACACTCCCAGGACAGGTACAGCACGGGGTTAGATAGAGTAAAGCTTCCTCTACACTGTCCCCATCAAACACACACAGGACAGATACAGCATGGGGTTAGATACAGATAAAGCTCCCTCTGCACTGTCACTATCAAATAACTATCAAATCTCCACATCATGACGATCAAATATTCCAATGACAGATACAGCATGGGGATAGATACAGGGAAAAGCTGCCTACACATCAATCACACCCAGGACAGGTACAGCATCGGGTGAGATACAGCGTATATCTCCCTATACATTGTGTGTGTGAGAGAGAGAGAGAGTGTGTGTGAGAGAGAATGTGTGTGTGTGTGTGTGAGATGGTGTGTGTGTGTCTGAGAGTGTGAGAGAGTGTGTGTGTGAGAGAGAGAGAGCGTGTGTGTGTGTGAGATTATGTGTGTGTCTAAGAGTGTGTAAGAGAGAGAGTGTGTGTGTGTGAGCTGATCTTTCTCTACACCCTATCGGTAACTGCAACACTATATTCTGCACCCTTTCCTCTCCTTCTCCCTGTGTACTCTATGTACAGAATGTTTTGTCTGGATAGCGCACAAGAAACAATACTTTTCACTGCATCCCAATTCAAATCAATCAAATCAAATCAAATTAACACGGTGAAGTTTGGACCCTGTGGGGTGACAGGTGTCTGAATACAGATTCTATCTTATTGTAACATTCAGGTACCACGTGTACTGAGCTCACCAGCGTTCTGTCTGTGTTGTGTGAATCCAGTCTTGAAATATCCACTGATGTTGCTAATTCTGCCAAGACAGAAACAGAAAGAGTGTTTGAATTCTCCGTGATTAGACCCCTTAACGATAAACAACATGGTGGATGAGAGGGATAGAGAGGGAGAGGGTGAGAGGGATAGAGAGGGAGAGGGAGAGAGAGAGAGAGAGAGGAAGAGAGAGAGATGGAGCGATGCAGAGTAACAGAGAGATAGGGAGAGGGAGCAATGCAGAGAGTAACAGTTAGACAGTGAGGAATAGAGATTAATTCAGATGGGTAGTGAGTGTCAGGGGAGTCCGAGACGCTACATAAGCAAGGTAAAGATTTGAAAATGGAGGAGTGTTTCTTACCCACTTTTAAAAGACAATCCACACTCACACCAGTCACATTTCACACTCTCTGCTCAGTCCTGTGTTGAGGGGGTGTTGAGTGTGGGATCAGTGTTTGCTTTTCTCAAACCGCACTGATATTCCCAACAAGGGCAAGACGTTTCAGTGTTTAAAAATGTAAACATTTAAAAACAAAAGCAGACAGGATTTGGTTAAATCTCACGGGATCCAGGGTGAGGTAGCCAAATGGATATAAAATTGGCTTGATGACAGAAGACAGAGGGTGGGTGTAGAGGGTTGTTTTTTTGGTCAAACTGGAGGCCTGTGACCAGCGGGGTGCCTCAGGGATCGGTGCTGGGTCCACTGTTATTTGTCATTTATATTAATGATTTGGATGAGAATTTAGGAGGCATGGTTTGTAAGTTTGCAGTTGACACCAAGATTTGTGGCAAAGTGGACAGTGAAGAAGGTTATCTAGTGTTGCAATTGGATCTTGATCAATTGGGCCAGTGGGCTGTTGAATGGCAGATGGAGTTTAATTTAGATAAATGCAAGGTGATACATTTTGGTGGATCGAACCAACACAGGACTTACTCAGTTAATGGTAGGGTGTTGGTGAGAGTTACAGAACAAAGGGATCTCGGGGTACAGATTGATAGCTCCTTGAAAGTGGAGTCACAGGTGGATAGAGTGGTGAGGAAGGCATTCCACATGCTTGGTTTCATTGGTCAGAACATGGAATACAGGAGTTGGGACGTCTTGCTGAAGTTGTACAAGACATTGGTAAGACCACACTTGGAATGCTGTGTATTGTTCTGGTCACCCTTATAGAAAGGAGATTATTAAGCTAGAAAGTGTGCAGAAAAGAATTACTGGGATGCTATGGGGTCAGAATGGTTTGAGTTATAATGAGAGGCTGGACACTCTGGCACTTTTTTTCCCTTGAGTTGGCTTAGTGGTGTTCTTCTAGAGGTCTCTAAAATAATGAGGGCATGGATATAGCAGCTTTATAGAACCTTAGTTAGGCCGCACTTGGAATATAGTGTTCAATTCTGGTCGACACACTACCAGAAAGATGTGGAGCATTTGGAGAGGGTTCAGAAAATATTTACCAGGATGTTTCCTAGGATGGAGGGCATTAGCTCTGAGGAGAGATTGGAGAAACTTGGTTTGTTCTCACTGGAACGACGGAGGTTGAGGGATGACCTGATAGAAGTCTACAAGATTATGAGGGGCATGGACAGAGTGGATAGTCAGAAGCCTTTTACCAGGGTGGAAGATTCAAAATAGAGGGGGCATAGGTTTAAGGTGTGAGGGGCAAGGTTTAAAGGAGATGTACAAGGCAAGTTTCTTTACACAGAGGGTGGTGGGTGCCTGGAACTCGCTGCCGGGGGAGGTAGTGGAAGCAGATACGATAGTGAGTTTTACGGAACGTCTGGACAAATACATGAATAGGATGGGAATAGAGGGATATGGTCCCCGGAAGGGTAGGGGGTTTTAGTTCAGTCGGGCAGCATGGTTGGTGCAGGCTTGGAGGGCCGAAGGGCCTGTTCCTGTGCTGTAATTCTCTTTGTTCTTTGATAAGCTCGTCAACATCTTTTCCAAAAGGGAGGGGAGTCTAAAACTAGAAGACACAGGTTTAAGGTGAGAGGGGAGAGGGTCCAGAGGGTAATTCTTTTCACACAGAGGGTGGTGAGGGATTGGAACAAGCTGCCAGAGGTCGTAGTAGAAGCGGACACAATTTTATGTTTTAAAAAGCATTTAGACAGTTATTCTGGTAAGATTGGTGTGGAGGGATTTGGGCCAAACGCAAGGCATTTGATACGAGCTTAATGGTAAAAACTGGGTGGCAGGGAAAAGTTGGGCCAAAGGACCCATTTGTATCTGAGCTCTGTTTTCTGCCCGGAAACCATTTCTCAATCCATCCCAGTATTTTCCAAATTTGTGGATTGGACACAGTAAATTGCCGTTTCCTGTCCAAAGCTGTGTTGGTTCGGTGGATTCAGGTAAATGTGTGGGGTTACGGGGATAGGGCTGGGTCAAGGGCCTTGGTAAGATACTGTGTCAGAGAGTCAGTACAGACTCGATGGGCTGAATGGTCTCCTTCTGCACTGCAGGGATTCTGTGACTCTGTTATTAAGATCCCTTTGTCATTTGAAGCTTCCAGCTAAAATGCTGACAATGCTGCCTATTTCTGTGCACTTTGGCAAACGTTCTGTCTCATCACCGGGCGACACGGTGGCACAGTGGTTAGCACTGCTGACTCACAGCGCCAGGGATCTGGGTTCGATTCCCCGCCTCGAGTGACTGTCTGTGTGGAGTTTGCACGTTTGCTAAATTGCCCCTTAGTGTCAGGGGGATTCGGGCCTGGGTGGGATTATTGTCGGGGCAGGCTTGTTGGGCTGAATGGCCTCATTCTGCAGTGTAGGAATTCTAGGACTCTTGGATCTTAAATGGTTGATAAATAGTGAAACTGAGACACAAACTGGGGCTTGGCAGCAGCAGACAGAATGGGAATCATTGCATCCTGCAGGGATTTTTATTACAGAATCAATTTCAGAAAATTTACAACTCAAAATTCACAAAAGCAAAGTGTGGGATTGCAAACTTGGAATGATTAGCCCAGGACTAAAGTTTAAAAGCTACAGATTGACATTCAGAAACAAGAGATGGCCTCACATCTTCAATTCTGTGATTGTCCCCCATCTCCTGCTCTGAATATTACAAAATCTCTGCCCCCTTCATGCGTCTGGAGACTTTGAAAGTTACGCAGACATTGGTAAAACTTTCCTTTATCTCAAGGCATCTCCTGTGAAATACTCAACTTCTGCAAAGAGACACAATCTAATTGACACTTTCTGAATCTCCTTTCAAACAACCTCCCAACCCCACTGTGCAGGATGCAGGAATGTCACCTTTTGTCACATTCCCCAACACAATTGTTGACACGTTTTCGGGACAGGAAAAGTAGATTCAACTGACAGATTCTGAGCCCCAGGTTGAATCTTTAAGATGTAAAAATGAACTGAAAGCCCAGGTCTCTCTGTTCCTGCAACTATTTTAACATAGACCCATTGATTTTAAATTGCTGCTCCTGTGTGTAAAATACCATCTATCAACTTCAGGTTTGAACATTAATAAGCAACTGAGCATCAACTGTGAAATATAGAAGGTAGTTCCAACCTAATATCACACCTCGTGTGGCAAAGTGTTCCTGAATTTCACTCCGAAAAGTCTAAAACCCTAACCATTGTCTAAAATCCAATGTCCCCCAAGTCCTGTCCCCATCAAACACTCCCAGGACAGGTACAGCACAGGGTTAGGTACAGAGTATAGCTCCCTCGACACTGTCCCCATTAAACACTCCCAGGACAAATACAGCACGGGGTTCAATACGGAGTAAAGGTCCCTCGACACTGTCTCCATCAAACACACCCAGGACAGGTACAGCACGGGGTTAGATACAGAGCAAAGCTCGCTCTACACTGTCCCCATAAAACACTTCCAGGAGAGAAACAGCACGGGTTTAGATACAGAGTGAAGCTCCCTCGACACTGTCCGCATCAAACACACCCAGGACAGGTACAGCACGGGTTTAGATACAGAGTGAAGCTCCCTATACACTGTCACTCTCAAATAATCCAATGACAGATACAGCATGGTGCTAGATTAAAGGAAAAGCTGCCTCCACATTGTGCACATCAAACAGACCCAGGACAGGTACAGCACGGGGTTAGATACAGCTCAAATCTTCCTCTACATTTTGACCCATCATTGTGTGTGTGTGTGAGAGAGAATGTGTGTGTGAGAGAGAGAGTGTGTGTGTGTGAGAGAGATTATGTGCGAGAGAGTGTGTGAGAACGTGTGTGTGTGAGAGTGTGTGTATGAGAGAGAGTGTGTGCGAGAGAGAGAGTGTGTGTGAGAGAGAGTGTGTGTGTGTGAGAGAGAGAGTGTGTGTGTGAGAGAGAGAGAGTGTGTGTGTGAGAG
>NW_027592176.1:0-61638 GCF_964213995.1 Mustelus asterias
CGCCAGGCATCGCGGGAAGCCCCGGGGGAGCGGGATCTCTCCCCGTCCCAGCCGCGGGGGCTTCGGCGTGGGATTGACAGCGTTGACCCCGGCTGCTCGCTGCGCTCAGTATGGCTCCGATCCGGCCGACATTCCCGCAGCGGACTGCCTCTTTCTCGGCCGCCACCGACCGCGTCCTGGGTGCCATTGGACCGAGCCCTGAGCCTCTGGTGTTGGGGCTTTGACCTCGCGGGGGAAGCGCGGGGGGAGTCTTCCCCGAGGGCCGGCCTCGGCCCCACCGCCCCTCCATCACCACGGACGCCGGGAACCGGAGACGGAGACTCGCCCAGTCCGAGTTCTGATCCAGAGTCGCGGCTCCCATCTCCCCGAACCTCACCCCACCTGGCACCCTCCAGCGCCTCTCTCCAGACAAAGGGCCGGCGAGAACGGGGTTGGCCGTAGCGGGGGGATACCTGCCGCACAGCAAGATCCCAGGGAGCCGGTGAAACTGCGGACAGGAAGGAAAGAGAAAATCAGTGCAATGAGGACGAACACAGCCCCCACTGCCCCCCCCCGCCCCGCCCCCCATATAGAGTCACAGAGGGGAATCATCCTCATTGTTCATCCTGAGAGAGGCATTGGAGGAGCGATTTGTTCCAGGAGTAAGGGGTAAGAGATCGACTTTTAAATCACTTTTTCGCGGGCTTGGTGTGTTTATTTATTTTTAAACTTTTAAAGTCTAGACCGGAAGTAGGCCGAGCGCGGGGTGTTGTGGGAAGTTTTTGAATTTTCTTTTAAGAGCGCGGGAGGTTTAGAAGGCAGGCCGCAGTATCCAGCGGGCAGCGTTGAGAGTGGGCAGCGGAGTGAGAAGGGAGCAGAGTGAGAGCTGTAAGGGCTTTGGCTCTAAGGGCTTAGGCAGAAAGGGCGAGGCGGGGTACGTTTAATTCTTATGTACGTTTCTCTGTGTTCCTCGAAATAAGAAGAGGAATTATGAGCGTGAGGTCAGTCTGTTTTTCCCAATGTAGGAGGTCCTGGAGGCTCCTGGCCTCCCGGACGACCATATCTGTGAGGGGGTGTGTCGAGCTGCGGTTCCCAAGGGACCGTGTTAGAGAACTGGAACCACAGCTCGAGGATCTTCGTCTGGTGTGGGAAAATGAGGAGGTGATAGACAGGAGCTATCAGCAGGTGGTCACACCGGGGCCACGGGAGGCAGACAAGTGGGTAATGCCCAGGAAGGGGAAAGCTCGGGTGATTGAGAGCATCCCGGTGGATGTGCACCTTCACAATAAGTACTCCTGTCTGAGTACTGCTGGGGGGGACAGCCCGCCTGGGGGAAGCAGCAGTGGCCGTGTCTCTGGAGCAGAGTCCGGCCCTGTAACTCAGCGGGCTAAGGAAAGGAGGAGGAAACCATCATAGAAACCCTACAGTGCAGAAAGAGGCCATTCGGCCCATCGAGTATGCACTGACCACAATCCCACCCAGGCCCTACCCCCATATCCCTACATATTTACCCACTAATCCCTCTAACCTATGCATCTCAGGACACATTTTTTTAGCATGGCCAATCAACCTAACTCGCACATCTTTGGACTGTGGGAGGAAACCGGAGCACCCGGAGGAAACCCACGCAGACACGAGGAGAATGTGCAAACTCCACACAGACAGTGACCCAAGCTGGGAATCGAACCCAGGTCCCTGGAGCTGTAAAGCAGCAGTGCTAACCACTGTGCTACCGTGCTGCCCTGATCCTATCTCTTTCCAATGCTAGCGTAAAGGAGATAGAGTTATGATCACTATCCCCAAGATGCTCCCCCACTGAGAGATCCGACACCTGTCATTAGCCAGTACCAGATCGAGTACAGCCTCTCCTCTTGTAGGCTTATCCACATGCTGTGTCAGGAAACCCTCCTGAACACACCTAACAAACTCCTCCCCATCCAAACCCCTTACCCTGGGATGTACTTCTGAAGCTGTATAAGGCTCTGGTCAGACCCCATTTGGAGTATTGCGAGCAGTTTTGGGCCCCGTATCTAAGGAAGGATGTGCCGGCCTTGGAAAGGGTCCAGAGGAGGTTCACAAGAATGATCCCTGAAATGACGAGCTTGCTGTATGAGGAACGGTTGAGGACGCTGGGTCTGTACTCGATGGAGTTTCGAAGGATAAGGGGGGTATCTCATTGAAACCTACAGGATACTGAATAGAGTGGACGTGGGGAAGATGTTTCCATTACTCGGAGAGACTGGGATCCGAGGGAACAGCCTCAGAGTAAAGGGAAGACCCTTTGGAACCGAGATGAGGAGGAATTTCTTCAGCCAGAGGGTGGTGAATCTGTGGAACTCTTTGCCGCAGAAGGCTGTGGAGGCCGGGTCATTGAGTGTCTTTAAGACAGAGATAGATAGGTTCTTGATTAATAAGGGGATCAGGGGTTATGGGGAAAAAGGCAGGAGAATGGGGATGAGAAAAATGTCAGCCATGATTGAATGGCGGAGCCGACTCGATGGGCCGAGTGGCCTCATTCTGCTCCTGGTTTTATCCCTCCCATGCCAGAGATGAGGGGTTTGTCGTATGAAGAGAGATTGAACAGTTTAGGCCGATACTCTCTGGAATTTAGAAGAATGAGGGGAGATCAATTTGAGGTCTACAAGAACATAGAAATCATAGAAACCCTACAGTACAGAAAGAGGCCATTCAGCCCATCGAGTCTGCACCGACCACAATCCCACCCAGGCCCTACCCCCATATATTTCACCCGCTAATCCCTCTAACCTACACATCTCAGGACACTAAGGGTCAAATTTAGCATGGCCAATCAACCTAACCCACACATCTTTGGACTGTGGGAGGAAACCGGAGCACCCGGAGGAAACCCACGCAGACACGGGGAGAATGTGCAAACTCCGCACAGACAGTGACCCGAAGCCGGGAATCGAACCCAGGTCCCTGGAGCTGTGAAGCAGCAGTGCTAACCACTGTGCTACCGTGCCGATGATGAAAGGTTATGGATAAAGTAGACGTGGAGCGGATGCTTCCTCTTGTGGGACATTCTAGGACGAGAGGTCACAGTCTGAGGATAAGAAGCAGCAAATTTAAAACAGAGTTGGGGAGAAACTACTTCTCCCAAAGGGTTGTGAATCTGTGGAATTCCCTACCCGGTGGGTGCTGGGACAGTGAGTACATTTAAGGAGGAGTGAGACTGATTTTTAATTGGGAATGGGGGTGGAAGGGTTATGGGGGAGAAGGCAGGAGAATGGGGACGAGGAGCATATCAGCCATGATCGAATGGCAGAACAGACTCGATGGGCCGAATGGCCCAACCCTGGTCTTATCCCGGAGGCAGAACCCACATCAGGACAGATGAAATGGCCGATCTCACCAAAGCAGAAACTCCAAAGTCAACCTGGGAAACTAATTACCTTTATCACCATGACCGGGTACAGGTTCCATCCTCCCTGCATCGCGATGCTGTCCCGTCTCCCTCACCCACCTTCTCAACCTCCTGTCCGCCTGGGAATAAAACAAGATCAAAAGAGCTTAAAACACCAAAACCCCCGAGTGAGGGAGTGCCGTGCTGTCAGAGGGTCAGGGCTGAGGGAGTGCCGCGCTGTCGGAGGGTCAGTGCTGAGGGAGTGCCGCACTGTCAGAGGGTCAGTGCTGAGAGAGTGCCGCACTGTCAGAGGGTCAGTGCTGAGGGAGTGCCGCACTGTCAGAGGGTCAGTGCTGAGGGAGTGCCGCACTGTCAGAGGGTCAGTGCTGAGGGAGTGCCGCACTGTCAGAGGGTCAGTGCTGAGGAAGCGCCACACTGTCAGAGAGCCAGTGCTGAGGGAGTGCTGCACTGTCAGAGGGTCAGTGCTGAGGGAGTGCCGCACTGTCAGAGGGTCAGTGCTGAGGGAGTGCCGCACTGTCAGAGGGTCAGTGCTGAGGGAGTGCCGCACTGTCAGAAGGTCAGTACTGAGGGAGTGCCGCATTGACAGAGGGTCAGTGCTGAGGGAGTGCCGCACTGTCAGAGGGTCAGTACTGAGGGAGTGCCGCACTGTCAGAGGGTCAGTGCTGAGGGAGTGCCGCACTGTCAGAAGGTCAGTACTGAGGGAGTGCCGCATTGACAGAGGGTCAGTGCTGAGGGAGTGCCGCACTGTCAGAGGGTCAGTACTGAGGGAGTGCCGCACTGTCAGAGGGTCAGTACTGAGGGAACCCTGGAGTCCTGGGGCCAGTATTTATCCCCGATCAGGGTCAGTACAATGTTGGTGTTTATGGGATCTTCCCGTGCGGTAATTGGCTGCTCCCTTTCGTACAAGAGTGACTCTAATTGAGGAAGTATCTCATTGGTTGTGAAGCACACGGTCAGGACGGGGCTGTCGCTATAGAAATGCAGGTTCTCCTATTCTGACCGTCCACCTGGGTGATAACCTGACCTCTCCGGATGCTCGCTGGCGATCTTTCTCATCTTCTTCCCAGTCTCCGTCCTCCTGGATGGTCCGAGTGTAATCACTCCCCGTGCTCTCACTGCAAGGGAAGAGATGCCAGTTAAAATTCTCCTCCCCGGGACCGGGGACACCGCACCAAACTCTGGGAATATCTGCCCGGCTGTCGTTCCCGATGACGGAACTGCAGGAACTCAGCAAGGCTCCTTCGACAGCACCTTCCAAACCCGCCAACCTCGACCATCTAGAGGGGTGAAGGGCAGCAGACACGTGGTGGACACCACCACCTGCAAGTTATCTTCACTGTCGCTGGGTCAGAATCCCGGAGCTCCCTCCCTAACAGCGCTGTGGGAGTACCTACGCCACACAGACTGCAGTGGGTTCAAGAAGGTGGCTCACCTACCACCTTCTCAAGGGGCAATGGGCAATAAACACTGAGGAGTTTGGCTGAAGTTTTGATTTATTATTGTCACATGTATTAACATAGTGTTGTTTCTTGCCCGTTATACAAAGCATACCGTTCATAGAGAATGAAAGAGTGCAGAATATAGTGTTACAGTCATAGCTAAGGTGTAGAGAAAGATCAACTTAATGCGAGGTAGGTCCATTCAAAAGTCTGACAGCAGCAGGGAAGAAGCTGTTCTTGAGTCGGTTGGTCAGTGCCCATAGAAACATAGAGGATAGGAGCAGGAGGAGGCCATTTGGCCCTTCGAGCCTGCTCCCCCATTCATCACCATCGTGGCTGATCATCCAACTCAATAGCCTCATCCTGCTTTCTCCCCATAACCTTTGACCCCGTTCGCCCCCAAGTGCGATATCCAGCCGCCTCTTGAATACATTCAATGTTTTGGCATCAACTACTTCCTGTGGGAATGAATTCCACAGGCTCACCGGGTGAAGAAATGTCTCCTCACCTCCGTCCTAAATGGTCTCCCCCGAATCCTCAGACTGTGACCCCTGGTTCTGGACTCCCCCCACCATCGGGAACACCCTCCCTGCATCTATCTTGTCCAGTCCTGTCAGAATTTTATAAGTCTCTATGAGATTCCCCCTCATTCGTCTGAACTCCAGTGAAAACAATCCTAACCTGATCAATCTCCCCTCATCCATCAGTCCCGCCATCCCCGGGATCAGCCTGGGAAACCTTCGCTGCACTCCCTCCAGAGCAAGAACATCCTTCCTCAGAAAAGGAGACCAAAACTGCACACAATACTCTCGGTGTGGCCTCCCCAAGGCCCTGTATAATTGCAACAACACATCCCTGCTCCTGTACTCGAAAGCTCTCGCAGTGAAGTGATCTCAGACTTTTGTATCTTTTTCTCGATGGAAGAAGGTGGAAGAGAGAATGTCCGGGGTGCGTGGGGGTCCTTAATTATGCTGGTTGCTTTTCCCCGAGGCAGCGGGAAGTGTAGACAGAGTCAATGGATGGGAGGCTGGTCTGCGTGATGGATTGGGCTACATTCACAATCCTTTGTCGTTTGTTGTCGAACAGTTGTGAGGGGAAGGGGGGGGTAATTGGGTCAGGGAGCACAGGGTGGGGGGAGGGCTGATGGAGGAATGGGACTGAATGCGGGTTAGGAACTGGAGCAGGAGATTACTCTGGCCAGTTCAGGTTTACAGAGGGTGGGAGAGCAGCCAGGAGAGCGATGGAACCGTCCAGAGTTCTCACAGCACAGGGGGCAAGTCGGCAGATTGAAGGGTCACCCAGGATCTAAGCCAATGGTGGGACAGGTTGGAGGGGCTGAATGGCCTTCCCAGTGAGAGTCAAAGACTTCCGAAGAGGAGGAGAAAGTGAGTGAGGAAGAACATCGAGAAAGCTGGCGTTTGCGATGGAGAGTCTGCAGTCTCCAGAGTGCAGAGAGCAGAGAGCACGCCCTCCAGCCAGTAACCCCGGCCCCCCATTCCCTACTCACTCTCCACTCCAGCCTCCAGAGTGCAGAGAGCACGCCCTCCAGCCAGTAACCCCGGCCCCCCATTCCCCACTCACTCTCCGCTCCAGTCTCCAGAGTGCAGAGAGCACGCCCTCCAGCCAGTAACCCCGGCCCCCCATTCCCCACTCACTCTCCACTCCAGCCTCCAGAGTGCAGAGAGCACGCCCTTCAGCCAGTAACCCCGGCCCCCCATTCCCCACTCACTCTCCGCTCCAGCCTCCAGAGTGCAGAGAGCACGCCCTCCAGCCAGTAACCCCGGCCCCCCTTTCCCCACTCACTCTCCGCAGTCTCCCGCGTGTTTGCAGAGTTTCTCGCTCAGCTTCCTGCTCCTTTTAATCTCCTCCTCCTGCAGCCTCCTCGCCACCCACAGGTTCCGGCGGGCGCGCTGGTTCTTCAGCCGGTTGGCACTGAGGTGTTGGTGAACTGGAACAGGAATTGAGGGGGTTCATGAAATTACTGAGGGCACCCTTATACAACATGGGCGCGGGCAGACGCAGACACGCGGGCGCGCGCAGATAACACACACACACGGGCGCGCGCAGATACACACACACACGGGCGCGCGCAGATACACACACACACGGGCGCGCGCAGATACACACACACACGGGCGCGCGCAGATACACACACACACGGGCGCGCGCAGATACACACACACACGGGCGCGCGCAGATACACACACACACGGGCGCGCGCAGACGCACACACACGGGCGCGCGCAGACGCACACACACGGGCGCGCGCAGACGCACACACACTGGCGCGCGCAGACGCACACACACGGGCGCGCGCAGACACACACACACGGGCGCGCGCAGACACACACACACGGGCGCGCACAGACACACACACACGGGCGCGCACAGACACACACACACGGGCGCGCACAGACACACACACACGGGCGCGCACAGACACACACACACGGGCGCGCACAGACACACACACACGGGCGCGCACAGACACACACACACGGGCGCGCACAGACACACACACACGGGCGCGCACAGACACACACACACGGGCGCGCACAGACACACACACACGGGCGCGCACAGACACACACACACGGGCGCGCACAGACACACACACACGGGCGCGCACAGACACACACACACGGGCGCGCACAGACACACACACACGGGCGCGCACAGACACACACACACGGGCGCGCACAGACACACACACACGGGCGCGCACAGACACACACACACGGGCGCGCACAGACACACACACGGGCGCGCACAGACACACACACACGGGCGCGCACAGACACACACACACGGGCGCGCACAGACACACACACACGGGCGCGCACAGACACACACACACGGGCGCGCACAGACACACACACACACACAGATAATCACAAGCTTAAACATACAGACATCTGGACACACAAATCCAGACAAAGACACAAACACAGACATGAACCCACACAAACTGACACACACAGCTGCAGGCATAAACACACACAGATACAGACCGACAGAACCATCCACACACAGGCATAACAATACAGAGAGGCAGGTACATATAAACATTAATACAGTTATACACACCCCCCTTTCTCGCACATACACGGGCACACACACGGGCACACACACAGAGACAGAATCAGACATAAAGAAACAGACACAGATAGGAACAGACACAGGTACAAGGTTAGAAAAGACAGCCACATGTCTGAACGCACAGGTCCAGACAGACACAGAGCTAACATACACAGACATGCAGAGACACAGACAGACACACATACACGTTTGCGTATACACAGAGGCGTGCGTACTCACTCTCTTCTTCCTGCAGCTCATGGGCAACCGTCTCATCTTCCAGAATCTGAAATTTCTGACAAACTGCGAGAGAGAGCAGAGGAACGAGGTCAGGAGCGGGAGCGGGGTCCGGGGTCCGGAGCAGGTGCCGAACTCGGTCTGTCCCAGTGAGGGGAAAGCAGTGGCCTGGCGCAGCCCTGAGCTGTGCCCGTCTGCCTGCGTACATTAACTGGGGACCAGGCTGGCCTCACCCTCTCATTCACCCTTCATCAGATATTCCCTTGGCTGGCAGTGAGATTCTGTTCTCATGGGTGGCACAGTGGGTTAGCGCTGCTGCCTCACAGCGTCAGGGACCCGGGTTCGATTCCCGGCTCGGGTCACTGTCTGTGTGGAGTTTGCACGTTCTCCCCGTGTCTGCGTGGGTTTCCTCCGGGTGCTCCGGTTTCCTCCCACAGTCTGAAAGACGTGCTGGTTAGGGTGGATTGGGCCGTGCTAAGTTCTCCCTCAGTGTTACCCGAACAGGCGCTGGAGTGTGGGCGACTCGGGGGATTTTCACAGTAACTCAATTGCAGTGTTAATGTCAGCCTTACTTGTGACCACTAATTAAATAAACTGAAACTTTAGATTTTGAAATTCTCATCCTTGATTCTAAATCGTTCCCAGGCCTCATTCCTGCCCGTCTCTCTCTCTCGCTCTCTGGGGCCGCAGCACTACAACCCTCCCTGATCTCTGCATACCTCCAATTCCAGCCTCTCGCGCGTCCCCTGATTCCCATCACTCCATCACTGGCAACCGTGCCTTCAGCTGCCAAGAATTCCCTTCCCGAACCCCCTCTACTTCCATCTCCTTTTATACGTTCCTTAAGTTTGATTTATTGTCACATGTATTGGGATACAGTGAAAAGTATTGTTTCTTGCGCGCTATACAGACAAAGCATACCGTTCATAGAGTAAAAGTTATAGTTTATTTATTAGTGTCACCAGTAGCTACTGTGAAAATCCCCTAGTCGCCACACTCCGGCGCCTGTTCGGGTAACACTGAGGGAGAATTTAGCACCCGAATCAGCACGTCTTTTGGGCTGTGGGAGGAAACCGCAGCACCCGAGGGAAACACACGCAGACACGGGGAGAACGTGCAGATTCCGCAAAGACAGTGACCCAAGCCGGGAATCGAACCCGGGTCCCTGGCGCTGTGAGGCAGCAGTGCTAACCCACTGTGTCACCCAGGGGACAAGGAAAGGAGAGAGTGCAGAATGTAGGGTTACGGTCATAGCTAGGGTGTAGAGAAAGATCAACTTAATGCGAGGTAGGTCCATTCAAAAGTCTGACGGCAGCAGGGAAGAAGCTGTTCTTGAGTCGGTCGGTACGTGACCTCAGACTTTTGTATCTTTTCATAGAAATCATAGAAACCCTACAGTGCAGAAGGAGGCCATTCGGCCCATCGAGTCTGCACCGACCACAATCCCACCCAGGCCCTACCCCCACATATTTTACCCGCTAATCCCTCTAACCTACGCATCCCAGGACTCTCGGGGGCAATTTTTTTAACCTGGCCAATCAACCTAACCCGCACATCTTTGGACTGTGGGAGGAAACCGGAGCACCCGGAGGAAACCCACGCAGACACGAGGAGAATGTGCAAACTCCACACAGACAGTGACCTGAGCCGGGAATCGAACCCGGGACCCTGGAGCTGTGAAGCAGCAGTGCTAACCACTGTGCTACCGTGCCGCCCTTTTTCCCAACGGAAGAAGGTGGAAGAAAGAATGTCCGGGGTGCGTGGGGGTCCGTAATTATGCCGGCTGCTTTTCCCCGAGGCAGCAGGAAGTGTAGACGGAGTCAATGGATGGGAGGCTGGTTTGAGTGATGGATTGGGCTGCATTCACGACCTTTTGTAGTTCCTTGCGGTCTTGGGCAGAGCAGGAGCCCCATACCAAGCTGTGATACACCCAGAAAGAATGCTTTCTATGGTGCATCTCCTGGGAACTTGACCCAGTACCTCCTCACCGCGTCAAAATTAATTTTTGATGAGGAGCAAATGCTTCCAAAAAAAAAATCACAATAAATCCAAGCTGTGCTGAATTTACATCAAACTTTAGCCAGACACCATTCAGATCTTCCACAAACTCTTTTGTTAGAAATTTAAAATTCTTGTTCTTACCATCTTGGACTCGGTTCCTTCCCATCTCCCCATCTTCCATTTTCTACCGGTTCTCCATCAAGTCCTGGTGACCACGAGCAAATTGGCAGGAATCTCGGTGCTCATGGCACCCTCCTCCCCCAAGGCTTCACCGCCTGTCAGCTGAAGCTCCGACTTGCCACCCCCGTCCCGGCTTCACGGAACCTGCTCTCTCCCAAATCTCCCAGCTGTTACTGGGGTCACCAGCCCGGATCACCACTCCGTTAAGTCGTTTTAGTTCAGCGCGTCTCACGGGGCCATCTCACCCAGGTTAACTCAGGTTAACTAAATTATAACTAGCTCAGTGAACTGGGTCTACCACTGGGCAGTTTGAGGTCAGCAGGAAATAGGCATTTCTTAATTCGTCAACTATCCTTCAACTAGTTACTGCGGCTGGATTAGTTACTCTGATCACTACAAGTTATTAAGTTTGTTTCGCTGGCTATGGTAGTTCCTGTAATTTAATGATGAGCGGATGCGGGTTATCGATTACATGCTCACTAGTTACTGCTGTTTACTGGACATTTACAGCAACTTACAGATTAGTTACTTGATCATTTTAACTAGTTCAATGAGAAATTTTAGCAGATTAATATTTAGTTCCTGTATTCGGTCAGTTCCAATAGTTTAGCAAGTAATTACTGAAGTTCAGTCACCAGTTCCTGTAGCTTAGAAAGGTTATTGATGACTATTCCTGTAGTTTAACAATGATTTAAGGTGGTTAAATTAGTTACTGTAGCGTTGACAGGTTATTGTAGTTCAATGAGTTCGAGTTTAGTTACCGTAGCTTAAAGACAGGTTACTGTAGTTTAATGACTATTTCCTGCAGTTTAATGGTGTTAAAGTAGTTTTATTAATTATTGTAGTTTAACTACAGGTTAATCTAATGTAATGACTACTTCCTACAGTTTAGCAATGATTTACAGTAGTTTAATTAGTTACTGTAGCTTAAAGTCAGGTTCCTGTAGTTTACTATTTTCTGCATATTAGTGATGTGTTACAGTAGTTTAACTGGTTACTGCAGCTTAAAGACAGGTTAATCTAGTTTACTGACTATTTCCAGCAGTTTAATGAGTTACAGTAGTTTAACTAGCTACTGTACCTTAAAGCAAGGTTACTGTAGTTTACTGACCAATTGCTGTCATTTAATGATGAGTTAGAGTGGTTTAACTAGTTACTGTAGTTTGAAGCCAGGTTACTGTAGTTTCCTGACCATTTCCTGTCGTTTAGTGATGGTTAGAGTAGTTTAACTAGTTACTGTAGTTTGAAGCCAGGTTACTGTAGTTTACTGACCATTTCCTGTAGTTTAATGATGGTTAGAGTAGTTTAACTAGTTACTGTACCTTAAAGCAAAGTTACTGTAGTTTACTGACCATTTCCTGTAGTTTAGTGATGGTTAGAGTAGTTTAACTAGTTACTGTAGTTTGAAGCCAGGTTTGCTGACCAGTTGCAGCAGTTGAACGGTTCAGTGACTGAGCTCCGGCTCCGGGGTTCTGGATTCGCTCCCTCGCTCCCTCTCTCTCCGCTCCGCTGCTCTCTCCACCTGAGGCCCCGGAGCCTGACTCAAACTGGGCCTCACCTGCTGGGCGGGGCCTGTCCGTGTGGGCGGGGCCTGTCCGTGTGGGTGGGGCCCGCCTCTGTGGGCGGGAGCTGCCTCTGTGGGCGGGGCCAGTTTCCATGAGCGGAGCCTGACCCTGTGGGCGGGGCATGGACCTGTGGGCGGGGCCTGTATCTGTGGACGGGGACAGACTCTGTGGGCGGGGCCTGTACCTGTGGACGGGGTCCGTCCATGTGGGCGGGGCCTGTACCTGGGGCGGGGTCTGTCCATGTGGGCGGTGACTGCCCCCTGTGGGCGGGGCCTGTACCTGTGGGCGGGGCATGTACCTGTGGGCGGTGACTGCCCCTGTGGGCGGGGACAGACTCTGTGGGCGGGGCCTGTCCCTGTGGGCGGTGACTGCCCCTGTGGGCGGGGCCTGTCCCTGTGGACGGGGACAGACTCTGTGGGCGGGGCCTGTACCTGTGGGCGGTGACTGCCCCTGTGGACGGGGACAGACTCTGTGGGCGGGGCCTGTCCCTGTGGACAGGGACTGCCCCTGTGGGCGGGGCCTGAACCTGTGGACGGGGACAGACTCTGTGGGCGGGGCCTGTCCCTGTGGGCGGTGACTGCCCCTGTGGGCGGGGCCTGTCCCTGTGGGCGGTGACTGCCCCTGTGGGCGGGGCCTGTCCCTGTGGGCGGTGACTGCCCCTGTGGGCGGGGCCTGTACCTGTGGACGGGCACAGTAAGAAGTCTCACAACACCAGGTTAAAGTCCAACAGGTTTATTTGGTAGCAAATACCATAAGCTTTCGGAGCACAGCTCCTTCGTCAGATGGAGTGGTCTCTGTTCTCAAACAGGGCACAGACACAGAAATCAAATTACAGAATACTGATTAGAATGCAAATCCCTCCAGCCAGCCAGGTCTTAAATGCACAGACAATGTGGGTGGAGGGAGCATTCAACACAGGTTAAAGAGATGTGTATTGTCTCCAGACAGAACAGCGAGTGAGATTCTGCAAGTCCAGGAGTCAAGCTGTGGGGGTTACTGATAATGTGACATAAATCCAACATCCCGGTTTAGACCGTCCTCATGTGTGCGGAACTTGGCTATCAGTTTCTGTAAGAAGTTTAACAACACCAGGTTAAAGTCCAACAGGTTTATTTGGTAGCAAAAGCCACACAAGCTTTCGAGGCTCTGAGCCCCTTCTTCAGGCGAGTGGGAATTCTGTTCACAAACAGAACTTATAAAGACACAGACTCAATTTACATGAATAATGGTTGGAATGCGAATACTTACAACTAATCCAGTCTTTAAGAAACAAAACAATGGGAGTGGAGAGAGCATCAAGACAGGCTAAAAAGATGTGTATTGTCTCCAGACAAGACAGCCAGTGAAACTCTGCAGGTCCACGCAACTGTGGGAGTTACAAATAGTGTGACATAAACCCAATATCCCGGTTGAGGCCGTCCTTGTGTGTGCGGAACTTGGCTATCAGTTTCTGCTCAGCGACTCTGCGCTGTAGTGTGTCGCGAAGGCCGCCTTGGAGAACGCTTACCCGAATATCAGAGGCCGAATGCCCGTGACCGCTGAAGTGCTCCCCAACAGGAAGAGAACAGTCTTGCCTGGTGATTGTCGAGCGGTGTTCATTCATCCGTTGTCGCAGCGTCTGCATAGTTTCCCCAATGTACCATGCCTCGGGACATCCTTTCTTGCAGCGTGTCAGGTAGACAACGTTGGCCGAGTTGCAAGAGTATGTACCGTGTACCTGGTGGATGGTGTTCTCACGTGAGATGATGGCATCTGTGTCGATGATCCGGCACGTCTTGCAGAGGTTGCTGTGGCAGGGTTGTGTGGTGTCTTGGTCACTGTTCTCCTGAAGGCTGGGTAGTTTGCTGCGGACAATGGTCTGTTTGAGGTTGTGCGGTTGTTTGAAGGCAAGAAGTGGGGGTGTGGGGATGGCCTTGGCGAGATGTTCGTCTTCATCAATGACATGTTGAAGGCTCCGGAGGACATGCTGTAGCTTCTCCGCTCCGGGGAAGTACTGGACGATGAAGGGTACTCTGTCCACTGTGTCCCGTGTTTGTCTTCTGAGGAGGTCGGTGCAGTTTTTCGCTGTGGCGCGTTGGAACTGTTGATCGATGAGTCGAGCGCCATATCCTGTTCTTATGAGGGCATCTTTCAGCGTCTGGAGGTGTCTGTTGCGATCCTCCTCATCCGAGCAGATCCTGTGTATACGGAGGGCTTGTCCGTAGGGGATGGCTTCTTTAACGTGTTTAGGGTGGAAGCTGGAGAAGTGGAGCATCGTGAGGTTATCCGTGGGCTTGCGGTACAGTGAGGTGCTGAGGTGACCGTCCTTGATGGAGATGCGTGTGTCCAAGAATGCAACCGATTCTGGAGAGTAGTCCTGGCTACGGCATCTCCTCCGGAGCCTTCAACATGTCATTGATGAAGACGAACATCTCGCCAAGGCCATCCCCACACCCCCACTTCTTGCCTTCAAACAACCGCACAACCTCAAACAGACCATTGTCCGCAGCAAACTACCCAGCCTTCAGGAGAACAGTGACCAAGACACCACACAACCCTGCCACAGCAACCTCTGCAAGACGTGCCGGATCATCGACACAGATGCCATCATCTCACGTGAGAACACCATCCACCAGGTACACGGTACATACTCTTGCAACTCGGCCAACGTTGTCTACCTGATACGCTGCAAGAAAGGATGTCCCGAGGTATGGTACATTGGGGAAACTATGCAGACGCTGCGACAACGGATGAATGAACACCGCTCGACAATCACCAGGCAAGACTGTTCTCTTCCTGTTGGGGAGCACTTCAGCGGTCACGGGCATTCGGCCTCTGATATTCGGGTAAGCGTTCTCCAAGGCGGCCTTCGCGACACACGACAGCGCAGAGTCGCTGAGCAGAAACTGATAGCCAAGTTCCGCACACACAAGGACGGCCTCAACCGGGATATTGGGTTTATGTCACACTATTTGTAACTCCCACAGTTGCGTGGACCTGCAGAGTTTCACTGGCTGTCTTGTCTGGAGACAATACACATCTTTTTAGCCTGTCTTGATGCTCTCTCCACTCCCATTGTTTTGTTTCTTAAAGACTGGATTAGTTGTAAGTATTCGCATTCCAACCATTATTCATGTAAATTGAGTCTGTGTCTTTATAAGTTCTGTTTGTGAACAGAATTCCCACTCACCTGAAGAAGGGGCTCAGAGCCTCGAAAGCTTGTGTGGCTTTTGCTACCAAATAAACCTGTTGGACTTTAACCTGGTGTTGTTAAACTTCTTACTGTGTTTACCCCAGTCCAACGACGGCATCTCCACATCATATCAGTTTCTGCTCAGTGACTCTGCGCTGTCGTGTGTCGTGAAGGCCGCCTTGGAGGACGCTTACCTGAAGATCCAAGGCTGAATGCCCGTGACTGCTGAAGTGCTCCCCCACAGGAAGAGAACAGTCTTGCCTGGTGATTGTCGAGCGGTGTTCATTCATCCGTTGTTGTAGCGTCTGCATGGTTTCCCCAATGTACCATGCCTCGGGACATCCTTTCTTGCAGCGTATCAGGTAGACAACGTTGGCCGAGTTGCAAGAGTAGGTACCATGTACCTGGTAGATGGTGTTCTCACGTGAGATGATGGCATCCGTGTTGATGATCCGGCACGTCTTGCAGAGGTTGCTGTGGCAGGGTTGTGTGGTGTCATGGTCACTGTTCTCCTGAAGGCTGGGTAGTTTGCTACGGACAATGGTCTGTTTGAGGTTGCGTGGTTGTTTGAAAGCAAGAAGTGGGGGTGTGGGGATGGCCTTGGCGAGATGTTCGTCTTCATCAATGACATGTTGAAGGCTCCGGAGGAGATGCCGTAGCCAGGACTACTCTCCAGAATCGGTTGCATTCTTGGACACACGCATCTCCATCAAGGACGGTCACCTCAGCACCTCACTGTACCGCAAGCCCACGGATAACCTCACGATGCTCCACTTCTCCAGCTTCCACCCTAAACACGTTAAAGAAGCCATCCCCTACGGACAAGCCCTCCGTATACACAGGATCTGCTCGGATGAGGAGGATCGCAACAGACACCTCCAGACGCTGAAAGATGCCCTCATAAGAACAGGATATGGCGCTCGACTCATCGATCAACAGTTCCAACGCGCCACAGCGAAAAACCGCACCGACCTCCTCAGAAGACAAACACGGGACACAGTGGACAGAGTACCCTTCATCGTCCAGTACTTCCCCGGAGCGGAGAAGCTACAGCATGTCCTCCGGAGCCTTCAACATGTCATTGATGAAGACGAACATCTCGCCAAGGCCATCCCCACACCCCCACTTCTTGCCTTCAAACAACCACGCAACCTCAAACAGACCATTGTCCGTAGCAAACTACCCAGCCTTCAGGAGAACAGTGACCACGACACCACACAACCCTGCCACAGCAACCTCTGCAAGACGTGCCGGATCATCAACACGGATGCCATCATCTCACGTGAGAACACCATCTACCAGGTACACGGTACATACTCTTGCAACTCGGCCAACGTTGTCTACCTGATACGCTGCAAGAAAGGATGTCCCGAGGCATGGTACATTGGGGAAACCATGCAGACGCTACGACAACGGATGAATGAACACCGCTCGACAATCACCAGGCAAGACTGTTCTCTTCCTGTGGGGGAGCACTTCAGCAGTCACGGGCATTCAGCCTTGGATCTTCAGGTAAGCGTCTCGAAGGCGGCCTTCACGACACACGACAGCGCAGAGTCACTGAGCAGAAACTGATAGCCAAGTTCCGCACACATGAGGACGGTCTAAACCGGGATGTTGGATTTATGTCACATTATCAGTAACCCCCACAGCTTGCCTCCTGGACTTGCACAATCTCACAAGCTGTTCTGTCTGGAGACAATACACATCTCTTTAACCTGTGTTGAATGCTCCCTCCACCCACATTGTCTGTACATTTAAGACCTGGCTGGCTGTAGAGATTTGCATTCTAATCAGTATTCTGTAATTTGATTTCTGTGTCTGTGCCCTGTTTGAGAACAGAGACCACTCCATCTGACGAAGGAGCATTGCTCCGAAAGCTTATGGTATTTGCTACCAAATAAACCTGTTGGACTTTAACCTGGTGTTGTGAGACTTCTTACTGTGGACGGGGACAGACTCTGTGGGCGGGGCCTGTCCCTGTGGGCGGTGACTGCCCCTGTGGGCGGGGCCTCACTCACCTGAAGAAGGGGCTTGCAGCTCCGAAAGCTTGTGTGGCTTTTGCTACCAAATAAACCTGTTGGACTTTAACCTGGTGTTGTTAAACTTCTTACTGTGTTTACCCCAGTCCAACGCCGACATCTCCACATCATGACTGTGGACGGTGACTGACCCTGTGGACGGGGACAGACTCTGTGGGCGGGGTCTGTCCATGTAGGCGGTGACTGACCCTGTGGGTGGGGCATGTACCTGTGGGCGGGGCCTGTACCTGTGGACAGGGACTGCCCCTGTGGGCGGGGCCTGTACCTGTGGACGGGGACAGACTCTGTGGGCGGGGCCTGTCCCTGTGGGCGGGGCCTGTACCAGTGGACGGAAACCTGGTGTTGTTAAACTTCTTCCTGTGGGCGGGGACAGACTCTGTGGGCGGGGCCTGTACCTGTGGACGGTGACTGACCCTGTGGGCGGGGCATGTACCTGCGGGCGGGGTAAGAAGTCTCACAACACCAGGTTAAAGTCCAACAGGTTTATTTGGTAGCAAATACCATTAGCTTTCGGAGCGCTGCTCCTTCGTCAGATGGAGTGGAAATGTGCTCACAAACAGGGCACAGAGACACAGAAATCAAATTACAGAATACTGATTAGAATGCGAATCCTACAGCCAGCCAGGTCTTAAATGTACAGATAATGTGGGTGGAGGGAGCATTAAGCACAGGTTAAAGAAATGTGTATTGTCTCCAGACAGAACAGCTAGTGAGATTCTGCAAGTCCAGGGGGAAAGCTGTGGCGAGCTGTGGGGGTTACTGATAATGTGACATAAATCCAACATCCCGGTTGAGGCCATCCTCATGTGTGCGGAACTTGGCTATCAGTTTCTGCTCAGCGACTCTGCGCTGTCGTGTGTCGTGAAGGCTGCCTTGGAGAACGCTTACCCGAAGATCAGAGGCTGAATGCCCGTGACTGCTGAAGTGCTCCCCCACAGGAAGAGAACAGTCTGCTGGTGATTGTCGAGCGGTGTTCATTCATCCGTTGCTGTAGCGTCTGCATAGTTTCCCCAATGTACCATGCCTCGGGACATCCTTTCCTGCAGCGTAACAGGTAGACAATGTTGGCCGAGTTGCAAGAGTAGGTACCGTGTACCTGGTAGATGGTGTTCTCACGTGAGATGATGGCATCCGTGTCGATGATCCGGGACGTCTTGCAGAGGTTGCTGTGGCAGGGTTGTGTGGTGTCATGGTCACTGTTCTCCTGAATGCTGGGTAGTTTGCTGCGGACAATGGTCCTGTGGACGGGGACTGACTCTGTGGGCGGGGTCTGTCCATGTGGGCGGTGACTAACCCTGAGGGCGGGGCATGTACCTGCAGACGGGGACAGACTCTGTGGGTGGGGTCTGTCCCTGTGGGCGGGGCCTGTACCTGTGGGCTGTGACTGACCCTGTGGGCGGGGCCTGTACCTGTGAACAGGGAACAGACTCTGCGGGCGGGGCCTGTCCCTGTGGGCGGGGCCTGTCTCTGTGGGCGGTGACTGACCCTGTGGGTGGGGCATGTACCTGTGGGCGGGGCCTGTACCTGTGGATGGGGACAGACTCTGTGGGCGGGGCCTGTCCCTGTGGGCGGTGACTGCCCCTGTGGGCGGGGCCTGTACCTGTGAACGGGGAACATAAACTTCTTCCTGTGGACAGGGACAGACTCTGTGGGTGGGGCCTGTCCCTGTGGGCGGGGCCTGTACCTGTGGACAGGGACAGACTCTGTGGGCGGGGCCTGTACCTGTGGATGGTGACTGACCCTGTGGGCGGGGACAGCATCTGTGGGCGGGGTCTGTCCATGTAGGTGGTGACTGACCCTGTGGGCGGGGCATGTACCTGTGGGCAGGGCCTGTCTCTATGAGTGGAGCCTGACCCTGTGGGCGGGGCCTGTCCCTGTGGACGGGGACAGACTCTGTGGGCGGGGCCTGTCCCTGCGTGCGGGGCCTGTACCTGTGGGCGGGGCCTGTACCTGTGGGCGGGGCCTGTGCCTGTGAACAGGGAACAGACTCTGTGGGCGGGGCCTGTCTCTGTGGGTGGTGACTGACCCTGTGGGCGGGGCATGTACCTGTGGGCAGAGCCTGTACCTGTGGACGGGGACAGACTCTGTGGGTGGGGCCTGTCCCTGTGGGCGGGTCCTGTACCTGTGGACGGGGACAGACTCTGTGGGCGGGACCTGTCCCTGTGGGCGGGGCCTGCCCCTGTGGGCGGGGCCTGTACCTGTACGGGGACAGACTCTGTGGGCGGGGCATGTCCCTGTGGGCGGGGCCTGATGTGGAGATGCTGGTGTTGGATTGGGGTAAACACAGGAAGGAGTCTCACGAACACCAGGTGAAAGTCCAACAGGTTTATTTGTAGCAAAAGGCACGAGCGTTCGGAACAGGCTGCTCCTTCGTCAGATGGAGTCACCCGTCAACTCAACACTCTGATCAAGACCTTTGATCCGGATCTTCAGAGCATCCTCCGTGCTCTCATCCCACGGACTCCCTGCATTGGAGATCTCCACTGCCTCCCCAAGGCAAACACACCCGGCCGTCCCATCGTATCGGGCAATGGGACCCTGTGTGAGAACCTCTCCGGCTACGTCGAGGGCATCCTGACACCCATTGTACAAAGAACCCCCGGCTTTTGTCGCGACACTATGGACTTCCTCCAGAAACTCAGCACACATGGAGCAGTTGAACCAGGAGCGCTCCTCATCACAATGGATGTCTCGGCACTCTACACCAGCATCCCCCACGATGCTGCACCTGCCTCAGTACTCAACGCCGACAACTGCCAGTTTCCAGATGCAATTTTACAACTCATCCGCTTCATCCTGGACCACAACATCTTCACCTTCAACAACCAGTCCTTCATCCAGACACACGGAACAGCCATGGGGACAAAATTCGCACCTCAATATGCCAACATCTCCATGCATAGGTTCGAACAAGACTTCTTCACCGCACAGGACCTTCAACCGATGCTATACACTAGATACATCGATGACATTTTCCTCCTTTGAACTCATGATGAACACTCATTGAAACAACTATATGATGACATCAACATGTTCCATCCCACCATCAGACTCACCATGGACTACTCTCTGGAATCGGTTGCATTCTTGGACACACGCATCTCCATCAAGGACGGTCACCTCAGCACCTCACTGTACCGCAAGCCCACGGATAACCTCACGATGCTCCACTTCTCCAGCTTCCACCCTAAACACGTTAAAGAAGCCATCCCCTACGGACAAGCCCTCCGAATACACAGGATCTGCTCGGATGAGGAGGCTCACAACAGACACCTCCAGACACTGAAAGATGCCCTCATAAGAACAGGATATGGCGCTTGACTCATCGATCGACAGTTCCGACGCGCCACAGCGAAAAACCGCACCGACCTCCTCAGAAGACAAACACGGGACACAGTGGACAGAGTACCCTTCGTCATCCAGTACTTCCCCGGAGCAGAGAAGCTACGGCATCTCCTCCAGAGCCTTCAACATGTCATTGATGAAGACAAACATCTCGCCAAGACCATCCCCACACCCCCTTCTTGCCTGCAAACAACCGCACAACCTCAAACAGACCATTGTCCGCAGCAAACTACCCAGCCTTCAGGAGAACAGTGACCACGACACCACACAACCCTGCCACAGCAACCTCTGCAAGACGTGCCGGATCATCGACACGGATGCCATCATCTCACGTGAGAACATCATCTACCAGGTACACGGTACCTACTCTTGCAACTCGGCCAACGTTGTCTACCTGATACGCTGCAGGAAAGGATGTCCCGAGGCATGGTACATTGGGGAGACCATGCAGACGCTACGACAACGGATGAATGAACACCGCTCGACAATCACCAGGCAAGAGTGTTCTCTTCGTGTGGGGGAGCACTTCAGCAGTCACGGGCATTCAGCCTCTGACCTTCGGGTAAGCGTTCTCCAAGGCGGCCTTCACGACACACGACAGCGCAGAGTCGCTGAGCAGAAACTGATAGCCAAGTTCTGCACACATGAGGACGGCCTCAACTGGGATATTGGGTTCATGTCACACTATCTGTAACCCCCCCCATGACTTGCCTGGACTTGCAAAATCTCACGAGCTGTCCTGTCTGGAGACAATACACCTCTCTTTAACCTGTGCTTAATGCTCTCTCCACTCACATTGTCTGGACCTTTGAGGCTTGATGACCTGTAAAGACTCGCATTCCAGCCATTATTTTGTAAATTGAGTTTGTGTCTTTATATGCCCTGTTTGTGAACAGAACTCCCACTTACCGGATGAAGGGGGACATCCCACAGGGAGTGGGGTGAAGGTGGGATTCGCACTGACAGTGCGGCACTCCCTCAGCACTGAACCTCTGACAGTGCGGCACTCCCTCAGTACTGACCTTTCGACAGTGCGGCGCTCCCTCAGTACTGACCCTCTGACAGTGCGGCACTCTCTCAGCACTGACCCTCTGACAGTGCGGCACTTCCTCAGTACTGACCCTCTGACAGTGCGGCACTCCCTCAGCACTGACCCTCTGACAGTGCGGCACTCCTTCAGCACTGACCCTCTGACAGTGCGGCACTCCCTCAGCAATGACCCTCTGACAGTGAGGCACTCCCTCAGCACGGACCCTCTGACAGTGCGGCACTCCCTCAGCACTGACCCTCTGACAGTGCGGCACTCCCTGAGTACTGACCCTCTGACAGTGCGGCACTCCCTCAGCACTGACCCTCTGACAGTGCGGCACTCCCTCAGTACTGACTCTCTGACAGTGCGGCACTCCCTCAGCACTGACCCTCTGACAGTGCGGCGCTCCCTCAGTACTGACCCTCTGACAGTGCGGCACTCCCTCAGTACTGACCCTCTGACAGTGCGGCACTCCCTCAGTACTGACTCTCTGACAGTGCGGCACTCCCTCAGCACTGACCCTCTGACAGTGCGGCGCTCCCTCAGTATTGACCCTCTGACAGTGCGGCACTCCCTCAGTACTGACCCTCTGACAGTGCGGCGCTCCCTCAGTATTGACCCTCTGACAGTGCGGCACTCCCTCAGTACTGACCCTCTGACAGTGCGGCACTCCCTCAGTACTGACTCTCTGACAGTGCGGCACTCCCTCACCACTGACCCTCTGACAGTGCAGCACTCTCTCAGTACTGACCCTCCGACAGTGCGACGTTCCCTCAGCACTGACACTCTGACAGTGCGACGTTCCCTCAGTACTGACCCTCTGACAGTGCGGCACTCCCTCAGTACTGACCCTCTGACAGTGCGGCACTCCCTCAGCACTGACCCTCTGACAGTGCGGCACTCCCTCAGCACTGACCCTCTGACAGTGCGGCACTCCCTCAGTACTGACCCTCTGACAGTGCAGCACTCCCTCAGTACTGACCCTCTGACAGTGCGGCTCTCCCTCAGCACTGACCCTCTGACAGTGCGGCACTCCCTCAGCACTGACCCTCTGACAGTGCGGCACTCCCTCAGTACTGACCCTCTGACAGTGCGGCACTCCCTCAGTACTGACTCTCTGACAGTGCAGTACTCTCTCAGTACTGACCCTCTGACAGTGCGGCACTCCCTCAGTACTGACTCTCTGACAGTGCGGCACTCCCTCACCACTGACCCTCTGACAGTGCAGCACTCTCTCAGTACTGACACTCCGACAGTGCGACGTTCCCTCAGCACTGACCCTCTGACAGTGCGACGTTCCCTCAGTACTGACCCTCTGACAGTGAGGCACTCCCTCAGCACTGACCCTCTGACAGTGCGGCACTCCCTCAGCACTGACCCTCTGACAGTGCGGCACTCCCTCAGCACTGACCCTCTGACAGTGCGGCACTCCCTCAGCACTGACCCTCTGACAGTGCGGCACTCCCTCAGTACTGACTCTCTGACAGTGCAGTACTCTCTCAGTACTGACCCTCTGACAGTGCGGCACTCCCTCAGTACTGACTCTCTGACAGTGCGGCACTCCCTCACCACTGACCCTCTGACAGTGCAGCACTCTCTCAGTACTGACCCTCCGACAGTGCGACGTTCCCTCAGCACTGACACTCTGACAGTGCGACGTTCCCTCAGTACTGACCCTCTGACAGTGCGGCACTCCCTCAGTACTGACCCTCTGACAGTGCGGCACTCCCTCAGCACTGACCCTCTGACAGTGCGGCACTCCCTTAGCACTGACCCTCTGACAGTGCGGCACTCCCTCAGTACTGACCCTCTGACAGCGCGGCACTCCCTCAGCTCTGACCCTCCGACAGTGCGGCACTCCCTCAAAACTGACCCTCTGACAGTGCGGCACTCCCTCAATACTGACCATCTGACAGTGGGGGACTCTCTCAGCACTGACCCTCTGACAGTGCGGCACTCCCTCAGCACTGACCCTCTGACAGTGCGGCACTCCCTCAGCACTGACCCTCTGACAATGCGGCACTCCCTTGGTACTGACTCACAGGGAGTGGGGAGAATGTGGGATTCGCTCCCACAGGGACTGGGGGAGAATGTGGGATTCGCTCCCATGGGGAGTGGGGAGAATGTGGGACTCACTCCCACTGGGAGTGAGGGAGAATGTTGCACTCACTCCCACTGGGAGTGGGGAGAATGTGGGTTCCGCTCCCACGAGGAGTGGGGTGAATGTGGGATTCGCTCTGACAGCGCGGCACTTCCTCAGTACTGACCCTCTGACAGTGCGGCACTCCCTCAGCACTGACCCTCTGACAGTACGGTACTCCCTCAGCACTGATCCTCTGACAGTGTGGCACTCCCTCAGCACTGACCCTCTGACAGTGCGGCACTCCCTCAGCACTGACCCTCTGACAGTGCGGCACTCCCTCAGTACTGACCCTCCGACAGTGCGGCACTCCCTCAGCACTGACCCTCTGACAGTGCGGCACTCCCTCAGTACTGACCCTCTGACAGTGCGGCACTCCCTCAGCACTGACCCTCTGACAGTGCGGCACTCCCTCAGTACTGACCCTCTGACAGTGCGGCACTCCCTCAGCACTGACCCTCTGACAGTGCGGCACTCCCTCAGCACTGACCCTCTGACAGTGCGACGCTCCCTCAGCACTGACCCTCTGACAGTGCGGCACTCCCTCAGCACTGACCCTCTGACAGTGCGGCACTCCCTCAGCACTGACCCTCTGACAGTGCGGCACTCCCTCAGCACCGACCCTCTGACAGTGCGGCACTCCCTCAATACTGACCGTCTGACAGTGGGGGACTCCCTCAGTACTGACCCTCTGACAGTGCGGCACTCCCTCAGCACTGACTCTCTGACAGTGCAGCACTCCCTCAGTACTGACCCTCTGACAGTGCGGCACTCCCTCAGTACTGACCCTCTGACAGTGCAGTGCTCCCTCAGTACAGACCCTCTCACAGTGCGGCACTCCCTCAGCTCTGACCCTCCGACAGTGCGACACTTCCTCAGTACTGATCCTCTGACAGTGCGGCACTCCCTCAGCACTGACCCTCTGACAGTTCGGCACTCCCTCAGCACTGACCCTCTGACAGTGCGGCACTCCCTCAGCACTGACCCTCTGACAGTGCGGCACTCCCTCAGCACTGACCCTCTGACAGTGCGGCGCTCCCTCAGCACTGACCCTCTGACAGTGCGGCACTCCCTCAGCACTGACCCTCTGACAGTGCGGCACTCCCTCAGTACCGACCCTCTGACAGTGCGGCACTCCCTCAATACTGACCGTCTGACAGTGGGGGACTCCCTCAGCCCTGACCCTCTGACAGTGCGGCATTCCCTCAGCACTGACCCTTTGACAGTGCGGCACTCCCTCAGCACTGACTCTCTGACAGTGCGGCACTCCCTCAGTACTGACCCTCTGACAGTACGGCACTCCCTCAGCACTGACTCTCTGACAGTGCGGCGCTCCCTCAGCACTGACCCTCTGACAGTGCGGCACTCCCTCAGCACTGACCCTCTGACAGTGCGGCACTCCCTCAGCACTGACTCTCCGACAGTGCGGCGCTCCCTCAGCACTGACCCTCTGACAGTGCGGCACTCCCTCAGTACTGACCCTCTGACAGTGCGGCACTCCCTCAGCACTGACCCACTGACAGTACGGCACTCCCTCAGCACTGACTCTCTGACAGTGCGGCACTCCCTCAGTACTGACTCACAGGGTGTGGGGAGAATGTGGGATTTGCTCCCACAGGGACTGGGGGAGAATGTGGGATTCGCTCCCATGGGGAGTGGGAAGAATGTGGGACTCACTCCCACTGGGAGTGGGGAGAATGTGGGTTCCGCTCCCACGAGGAGTGGGGTGAATGTGGGATTCGCTCTGACAGTGCGGCACTCTCTCAGTACTGACCCTCTGACAGTGCAGCACTCCCTCAGCACTGACCCTCTGACAGTGCGGCACTCCCTCAGCACTGACCCTCTGACAGTGCGGCACTCCCCCAGCACTGACCCTCTGACAGTGCGGCACTCCCTCAGCACTGACCCTCTGACAGTGCGCACTCCCTCAGTACTGACCCTCTGACAGTGCGCACTCCCTCAGTACTGACCCTCTGACAGTGCGGCACTCCCTCAGCACTGACCCTCTGACAGTGCGGCACTCCCTCAGTACTGACCCTCTGACAGTGCGGCACTCCCTCAGCACTGACCCTCTGACAGTGCGGCACTCCCTCAGCACTGACCCTCTGACAGTGCGGCACTCCCTCAGCACTGACCCTCTGACAGTGCGGCACTCCCTCAGCACTGACCCTCTGACAGTGCGGCACTCCCTCAGCACTGACCCTCTGACAGTGCGGCACTCCCTCAGCACTGACCGTCTGACAGTGGGGGACTCTCTCAGCACTGACCCTCTGACAGTGCGGCACTCCCTCAGTACTGACCCTCTCACAATGCGGCATTACCTCAGTACTGACCCTCTGACAGTGCGACGCTCCCTCAGCACTGACCCTCTGACAGTGCGGCACTCCCTCGGTACTGATTCACAGGGAGTGGGGAGAATGTGGGATTCACTCCCATGGGGTGTGGGGAGAATTTGGGACTCGCTCCCATTGGGAGTGGGAGAATGTGGGACTTCCTCCCACAGGGAGTGCCGCACTGTCAGAGGGTCAGTACTGGGGGAGCGCCGCACTGTCAGAGGGTCAGTACTGAGGGAGTGCCGCACTGTCTTTCAGACAAGTTATGAACCTGCCTTCCCTTTCAGGTGAAGGGAAAGGATCCCAATGCCACTTGTTAGGAAACAGCTGGAGAATCCTCCCAGCTGCTTTGGGCCAATATTTATCCCTCAAACAACAGCAATAACGATACACGATGTGGACCTTTATCACATTGCTGCATGTTGGAGCTTTCTGTGCACAAAATGGCTGCCAAGTTTCCTAAATTACAGCGATTACACGTCAGAAAAATACCTTGGTAGCTTTGGAGCATTTTGGGACGGAGGTTCGGGAAGGCGCTACAAAAATGCAAACCAATTTTGTCTCCCTACACACGCTATAAATATGCAAGCTGACAGAACAATGTTTCCCATTCACACTAAGAGTAGAAGTCCATTTGATTATAACCTCAAACTCTCAGGATAAGGTTACACATGATCTATAATCAGGTCTGATTTAGATTTGATTTATTATTGTCACATGTATTAGCATACAGTGAAAAGTATTGTTTCTTGTGCGCTATACAGACAAAGCATACCGTTCATAGAGAAGGAAAGGAGAGGGTGCAGAATGTAGTCTTACAGTCATAGCTAGGGTGTAGAGAAAGATCAACTTAATGCGAGGCAGGTCCATTCAAAAGTCTGACGGCAGCAGGGAAGAAGCTGTTCTTGAGTCGGTCGGTACGTGACCTCAGACTTTCGTATCTTTTTCTCGACGGAAGAAGGTGGAAGAGAGAATGTCCGGGGTGCGTGGGGGGTCCTCGATTATGCTGGTTGCTTTTCCCCGAGGCAGCGGGAAGTGTAGACAGAGTCAATGGATGGGAGGCTGGTTTCCGTGATGGATTGGGCTACATTCACAACATTTTGTAGTTCCTTGCGGTCTTGGGCAGAGCAGGAGCCAGACCAAGCTGTGATACAACCAGAAAGGATGCTTTCTATGGTGCATCTGTAAAAGTTGGCGAGGGTCGTAGCGGACATGCCAAATTTCCTTAATGGTACAAAGATGCTGTAGAATTCACCCTCCTCCCCCCAACCCCCCCAGCACCCCATAATCCAGCACATAATCGGAACATTCAACCAGGATTAGATAACCGCAGAGAAGTAGAACAGAAAGCTTATTGTTTAAAGAGTGTCCGATATTTCTAATTGTTACAGATACAGGGTACCCCCGCACCCCCTCCCCAAGTCGGATATCAATCACCCATCAGTTACTATTGTTGGTCACTTTCAATCCTGGGTTCCGAAGCTTCGTTGTCATTGTAATCCCACTCTGTGTCCGGATATTCCTGAAGGAGAGAGGTTAAGAGTTAGTGGGAGTTCCTGCAGCGGGATAGAATGTCGCATAATCGATTCTGAGGGCGGGAGTTTACAGATTCGCTCGATTCGAGACTGGAAAATCCCATCCGAGGGCAACGGACCTTCCCATTGCAGGGATGTGTTGTTGAAATTATACGGGGCCTTGGTGAGGCCACACCGAGAGTATTGTGTGCAGTTTAGGTCTCCTTTTCTGAGGGAGGATGTTCTTGCTCTGGAGGGAGCGCAGCGAAGGTTTACCAGGCTGATCCCGGGGATGGCGGGACTGATGTATGAGGAGCGATTGACCAGGTTAGGATTGTTTTCACTGGAGTTCAGACGAATGAGGGGAGAATCTCATAGAGATTTATAAAATTCTAACAGGACCAGACAGGGTGGATGCAGGGAGGATGTTCCCGATGGTGGGGGGAGTCCAGAACCAGGGGTCACAGCCTGAGGATTCGGGGGAGACCATTTAGGACGGAGGTGAGGAGACATTTCTTCACCCGGTGAGCCTGTGGAATTCATTACCACAGGAAGTAGTTGATGCCAAACATTGAATGTATTCAAGAGGCGGCTGGATATAGCACTGGGGGGCGAACGGGATCAAAGGTTATGGGGAGAAAGCAGGATTAGGCTATTGAGTTGGATGATCAGCCATGATGGTGATGAATGGGGGAGCAGGCTCGAAGGGCCGAATGGCCTCCTCCTGCTCCTATCCTCTATGTTTCTATGTTCCTGTGTCCGTCCCTCGCCCACTCCGATTCCCGTGGGGGGCGGGACAGTAAAATTCCGGCGTCAGTCTCTCTCCCCGTCGAGGAGAACGTCTCAACAAGCACGAGGTTTCTTTTTATTCATTCCTGGGACATGGCTGTCCCTGGCTGGGCCCAGCATTTATTGCCCATCCCTAGTTGCCCCTGGAGGGCAGTTGAGAGTCAACCACATTGGCTGTGGCTCTGGAGTCACATGTAGGCCAGACCGGGGTAAGGACGGCAGATTTCCTTCCCGATAGGAACCAGATGGGTTTTCCCGACAATGGGTCATCAGTAGATTCTTAATTCCAGATATTTTTTATTGAATTCAAATTCCACCATCTGCCGTGGCGGGATTCGAACCCGGGTCC
The DNA here is from genome assembly GCF_964213995.1 of Mustelus asterias. Classification (NCBI taxonomy): domain Eukaryota; kingdom Metazoa; phylum Chordata; class Chondrichthyes; order Carcharhiniformes; family Triakidae; genus Mustelus; species Mustelus asterias. The sequence goes on from NW_027592176.1 coordinate 28,579, forward strand.
CCCAGAACATGAGCTAAGTTTCTGGATTAATAGTCCAGCGATAACACAGGGCAGTTTGCACAGATCTTTTAAGGGGTTTATGGTTTTAAAGTTAAAGTTAAAAATTAAAGTTAAAAGTTAAGTTGAAGTTAAGGTTTAAGGATTTAAAGTTTTAAAGTTAAAAGTTAAAGTTTAAGAGAGTCCTAGAGGTCTACAGCACGGAAACAGGTCCTTCGGCCCAACTTGTCCATGCCGCCCTTTTTTTAAAACTCCTAAGCTAATCCGAATCGCCCGCATTTGGCCCATATCCCTCTATCTCCATCATACCCATGTAAATCGAGTTTACAAAAGTTGTAATAAGTTTAAGTTAAGTTAAAGTTAAGCTCCAACAACACTCAAGAAGCTCGACACCATCCAGGACAAAGCAGCTCACTAGATTGGCACCCCATCCACAAACATTCAGGGCGGCACGGTGGCACAGTGGGTTAGCGCCGCTGCCTCACAGCGCCAGGGACCCGGGTTCGATTCCCAACTTGGGTCACTGTCTGTGCAGAGTCTGCACGTTCTCCCCGTGTCTGCGTGGGTTTCCTCCGGGTGCTCCGGTTTCCTCCCACAGTCCGAAAGACGTGCTGGTTAGGGTGCTAAATTCTCCCTCAGTGTTACCCGAACAGGCGCCGGAGTGTGGGCGACTGGGGGATTTTCACAGTAACTTCATTGCAGTGTTAATGTAAGCCTTACTTGTGACACTAATAAATAAACTTTAACTTTACTTTTTCATAAATAAACTTTACTTTTTACTTCACTCCCTCCACCACCGACGCTCAGTAGCAGCGTGTGTACCATCTACAAGATGCACCGCAGCGACTCACCAAGGCTCCTTGGACAGCACCTTCCTAACCCCAGACCACTTCCATCTAGAAGGACAAGGGCAGCAGATACCTGGGAACACCCCCACCTGCAAGTTTCCCTCCAAGTCACTGAGTGAAGGGGATAGGCTACTCACCCTCCTGTGGGCCAAGTGGGAACCACTGATTTGATCCAGAGGGGTGGATATCCGCTTCCTGTAGAAAGAGGAGACAGGTGAACAAAGGACAAGCGTTGGACCTATCAGACCCACAGAGCGATACAGACCCAGCTGCCAAAACACTTTCAATCCGAGCGTCATAGCCCCTGGATCGAGTTTCTGATCACCTCCAAGACTGCCTCACTCCATCTCTGGAATAACAGCCCCCCCCAACCCTTGGCCACAGGGTCTGGACAGGGCGGACAAGATGTTTCCACGCTTAGGGTCAGAACCAGTGAGGCCATCTATACAAGACAGTGACTCATGAATCCCATGGGGAATTGAGGAGAATCTTCTTCACCCAGGGAGTGGGGAGAATGTGGGACTCGCTCCCACGGGGGAGTGGGGGAGAATGTGGGGCTCGCTCCCACAGGGGAGTGGGGGAGAATGTGGGACTCGCTCCAACAGGGAGTGGGAAGAATGTGGGACTCGCTCCCACGGGGAGTGGGGAGAATGTGGGACTCACTCCCACGGGGAGTGGGGGAGAATGTGGGACTCACTCCCACGGGGCGTGGGGGAGAATGTGGGACTCGCTCCCGTGGGGAGTGGGGGAGAATGTGGGACTCACTCCCACGGGGAGTGGGGGAGAATGTGGGACTTGCTCCCATGGGGAGTGGGGGAGAATATAGGAATCGCTCCCACGGGGAGTGGTCGAGTTGAATAGTATCGAGACATTTAAGGGGGTAATCTGGATAAAGCCATGAGGGAGATAGGAATAGAAGGATTGGGTGATAGCGGTGGGAGGAAGAGAGGGATGAGGGGCTTGTTTGGAGCAGGAAGACCAGCATGGTGCAGAGGGTCCAAATGCTGGAAACTCTGTGCGATGACCCCTGGCATGCGTGGCCCCCTTGCGCTTCTACACTGCAGGTCAGGGCAGCGACCACCAGGGAGGAGGGGAGGGAAGGGTTAAGAGACAGCTGACTTACCGAGGGGTTTGGTGAGCTCGAGGGACTGTCCGCTTCTCCGAAAAGATCCGGTCCAGGGGTCTTCCGAAGTTGGGAATGAGGGATCGCCTCGCTCCTCTCTGCTCACTCACTACCCCGGAGTAACTGTCCACTTCCTGGTAATCCTCATTGTCCGCAAATTGTAATTCTCCGTAATCCCAATCAGGGGGAATGTTAGCCTGGGAAAGGATTCACAGCGTTACATTCCACTTCAGTGTGGGAGACAGAAAGGCCAAAGGACCTGCACTGACATCTGCCTACCTCTCCCTCTCTCTCTACCCATCTCTCTATCTCTCTCTCTGTGTCTCTCTCTCTCCGTCTCACTCTCTCTTTGTCCGTTTCTCCGTCTCACACTCTCCGTCTCTCTCTCTCTCTGTCCATCTCTTTCTCTCTCTCTCTGTCCATCTCTCTGTGTCTCTCTTTATCTGCCCATCTCTCTCCCTCTCTCTCTGTCCATCTCTCTGTCTCTCTTTATCTGTCTCTCTGTCTCACTCTCTCTTTGTCCGTCTCTCTGTCTCACTCTCTCGCTCTCTGTCCATCTCTCCATCTCTCTCTCTCTCTCTCTGTGTCTCTCTTTATCTGTCTCTCTGTCTCACTCTCTATCCGTCTCTCTGTCTCACTCTCTCGCTCTCTGTCCATCTCTCCATCTCTCTCTCTCTCTTTGTCCGTCTCTCTGTCTCACTCTCTAGCTCTCCGTCCATCTCTCTCTCTCTCTCTTTATCTGTCTCTCCATCTCACTCTCTCTTTGTCCTTCTTTCTCTCTCTCTCTCTCACACTCTCCATCTCACTCTCTCTGTCACTCTCTCTCTGTCTCTCTCTCTGTCCATTTCCCCATCCGCCTCACTCGGCCCATCACAGTGCCACGGTGGTTAGCGCTGCTGCCTCACAGCGCCAGGGACCCGGGTTTGATTCCTGGCTCGGGTCACTGTCTGTGTGGAGTCTGCACATTCTCCCCGTGTCTGCGTGGGTTTCCTCCGGGTGCTCCAGTTTCCTCCCACACTCCAAAGACGTGTGGGTTAGGTGGATTGGTCATGTTAAATTGTCCCTTAGTGTCAGAGGGGCTAGCAGGCTAGTACAGGGATAGAGTGGTGTTGTTGTCGGAGCAGGCTCGATGGGCCAAATGGCCTTCTTCTGCACTGTAGGAATTCTATGATTCTCTCTGTTCTATGTGCTCTTTTAAAGTTTATTTATTAGTGCCACAAGTAAGGCTTACATTAACACTGCAATGAAGTTACTGTGAAAATCCCCCAGTCGCCACACTCCGGCGCCTGCTCGGGTAACACTGAGGGAGAATTTAGCACGGCCCAATGCACCCTAACCCGCACACCTTTTGGACTGTGGGAGGAAACCGGAGCACCCGGAGGAAACCCACGCAGACACGGGGAGAACATGCAGACTCCGCACAGACAGTGACCCGAGTCGGGAATCGAACCCGGGCCCCCGGCGCTGTGAGGCAGCAGTGCTAACCACTGTGCTACCGTGCCGCCCACTGTCTCACTCTCTCTTCATCCATCTCACTTTCTCTTTGTCTGTTTCCATTTCAATCTCTCCATCCATCTACCGTCTCATTCTCTCTCTCTCTCTCTCCGTCTCAGTCTCTCTCTATCTGTCTCACTCTCTATCTGTCTCTCTCTTTATCCATCTCACTCTCTCTATCCGTCTCAGTCTCTCTCTCTCTCTATCCGTCTCTCTCTCTCTATCCATCTCAGTCTCTCTCTCTACCTGTCTCTCTATCCGTCTCTCTCTCTCTCTATCCATCTCAGTCTCTCTCTCTCTATCTGTCTCTCTCTCTATCCATCTCTCTCTCTCTCTATCTGTCTCACTCTCCATTCGTCTCTCTCTCTCTCTATCCATCTCAGTCTCTCTCTTTCTACCTGTCTCTCTCTCTCTATCCGTCTCTCTCTCTCTCTATCTGTCTCACTCTCCATTCGTCTCTCTCTCTCTCTATCCATCTCAGTCTCTCTCTTTCTACCTGTCTCTCTCTCTCTATCTGTCTCTCTCTCTCTCTATCCATCTCAGTCTCTCTCTCTCTATCTGTCTCTCTCTCTCTATCTGTCTCTCTCTCTCTCTATCCGTCTCACTCTCCATTCATCTCTCTCTCTCTTTATCCATCTCAGGCTATTTCTATCCGTCTCTCTCTCTCTCTCTGTCACCCTCCCTCCCACTCCTCTCTCTCCAACTCCCCCTTCATCTCGTTCCTCCTCTCCCTCTCTCCCGCTGTCTCATTCTGACAATCTCACCTGTCTCTTGGCCCTGTTCAACAGGAGTCCAAAGCCTGGCTGGAAAAGCAGCAACAGCAGCAGGTGGCAGCGGACAGTGGAGTGGGTCAGGAACATCTGTGCGAGAAGGATGTGTTATTGACCAGCCTGAGAGAGCCGCTGAGATACACGCAACCGACAGTATAACTGGAATCCAACCACGGCACCGATTCTGCTCCCGGGGTGATTTCCATTTGTCAAAGTCTTGGCTTATAGTTGGTTCAGTAAGAAGTTTAAAAACACCAGGTTAAAGTCCAACAGGTTTATTTGGTAGCAAAAGCCACACAAGCTTTCGGAGCTCCAAGCCCCTTCTTCAGGTGAGTGGGAATTCTGTTCACAAACAGGGCATATAAAGACACAGACTCAATTTACATGAATAATGGTTGGAATGCGAATACTTACAGCTAATCAAGTCTTTAAGATACAAACAACGTGAGTGGAGAGAGCATCAAGACAGGCTAAAGAGATATGTATTGTCTTCAGACAAGACAGCCAGTGAGACTCTGCAGGTCCAGGCAGGCTGTGGGGGTTACAGATAGTGTGACATGAACCCAATATCCCGGTTGAGGCCGTCCTTGTGTGTGCGGAACTTGGCAATCAGTTTCTGCTCAGCGACTCTGCGCTGTCGTGTGTCGCGAAGGCCGCCTTGGAGAAAGCTTACCCGAATATCAGAGGCCGAATGCCCGTGACCGCTGAAGTGCTCCCCAACAGGAAGAGAACAGTCTTGCCTGGTGATTGTCGAGCGGTGTTCATTCATCCGTTGTCGCAGCGTCTGCATGGTCTCCCCAATGTACCATGCCTCCTACATTGGGCATGCAGACGCTACGACAACAGATGAATGAACACCGCTCGACAATCACCAGGTGAGACTGTTCTCTTCCTGTTGGGGAGCACTTCAGCGGTCACGGGCATTCGGCCTCTGATATTCGGATAAGCGTTCTCCAAGGCGGCCTTCACGACACACGACAGCGCAGAGTCGCTGAGCAGAAACTGATAGCCAAGTTCCGCACACACGAGGACGGCCTCAACTGGGATATTGGGTTCATGTCACACTATCTGTAACCCCCACAGCTTGCCTGGACCTGCAGAGTCTCACTGGCTGTCCTGTCTGGTGACAATACACATCTCTTTAGCCTGTCTTGATGCTCTCTCCACTCACGTTGTTTGTATCTTAAAGACTTGATTAGCTGTAAGTATTCGCATTCCAACCATTATTCATGCAAATTGAGTCTGTGTCTTTATATGCCCTGTTTGTGAACAGAATTCCCACTCACCTGAAGAAGGGGCTTGGGGCTCCGAAAGCTTGTGTGGCGTTTGCTACCAAATAAACCTGTTGGACTTTAACCTGGTGTTGTTAAACTTCTTACTGTGTTTACCCCAGTCCAACGCCGGCATCTCCACATTATAGTTGGTTCCCAAGGAACCCCCGCTTTGTGGTGAGGAGCCCCAGAATCCCGGGAAGACACCGGACCCTAACTCACCCAGAAAAGCCTCCTCCGTAACCCCGGGGAGCCACACGGATCTGTAGCAAATCCCGCCCGGATGACAATCCGTTAAGCCTTGCGCTGAGCAAGATTAGGAATCTCCTACGATGCCCACTGCAGTCGAAGAGTCCAGACAAAAGGCAGAGGGCCAGGGAGGGCAAGGGTGGGGATTGGTGGCAGCTGGGTTCCTCTCACAGAGAGATGGCACGGGCAAGATGGGCTGAATGGCCTCTGTCTGTGCTGAAGCCTGACTGCGGCCGACTGAGAATTTTTCTGCTCCGACCTCGGGCTGTCTCAGTGTCGCCTCTCACCTCGGACTCAGACGGGTCTTTGCACATCTTTGGACACTAAGGGACAATTTAGCATGGCCAATCCACCGAACCCACCGAGGGGTGCTGCACTGTCACAGGAGCTGTCTTTTTTGGATTGGGATATGAAGTCAAACACCCCTCCCGTCCTGCCAGGTGAAGTAGTCCGACAGGGGGAGGGAGCCCTGGAGCCAGTGTCCGACCCTCAAACAAGGCTGGTGAAGAGGACGGTGTGGCCTTGATCACGTTGCAGTTTCTGGGATCTCGCTGTGCACCCTATTCTCTGCATTACAGCAGAGGAGGCTGAGGGGCGCGGCCTGGTGGAGGTGACCCAGATCATGAAGGGTGTGGATCGGAAGCAGCTGTTCCCCTTGGTTGAAGGGTCAATACCGAGAGGGGGGGCGGGGCGGGGGGGGGGGGGGGGGGGGGGGTGGAGGGGGGAAGCATAATTGTACAGCGAGGGGCCGGAGGTTTAGAGAGGATCTGAGGACAGATCTTTTCACTCTGAGAATGCTGGGGGTCTGGAACGCGATGCCTGGGAGAGTGATATCATCGAATCATGGGCCATTCAGCCCATCGAGCCTGCACGGACCACATTCCCACCCAGGCCCTATCCCCGTAACCCTATTTACCCGGTTAATCCCCTGACACTAAGGGGCAATTTAGCACGACCAATCCCCCTAACCTGCACATCTTTGGACACTAAGGGACAGTTTAGCATGGCCAATCCCCCTAACCTGCACATCTTTGGACACTAAGGGGCAATTTAGCATGGCCAATCCCCCTAACCTGCACATCTTTGGACACTAAGGGGCAATTTAGCATGGCCAATCCCCCTAACCTGCACATCTTTGGACACGAAGGGGCAATTTAGCATGGCCAATCCACCTAACCCACACATCTTTGGACACTAAGGGGCAATTTAGTATAGCCAATCCCCCTAACCCGCATATCTTTGGATACTAAGGGGTAATTTAGCATGGCCAATCCACCTAATCTACACATCTTTGGACATTAGGGGCAGTTTAGCACGGCCAATCCACCTAACCCACACATCTTTGGACATTAGGGGCAATTTAGCATAGCCAATCCCCCTAACCTGCACATCTTTGGATACTAAGGGGTAATTTAGCATGGCCAATCCACCTAACCCACACATCTTTGGACACTAAAGGACAGTTTAGCATGGCCAATCCACCTAACCTACACACCTTTGGACACTAAGAGGCAATTTAGCATAGCCAATCCACCTAACCCACACATCTTTGGACATTAGGGGCAATTTAGCATAGCCAATCCACCGAACCCACACATCTTTGGACACAAAGGGGGCAATTTAGCATGGCCAATCCATCTAACCCACACATCTTTGGACACTAAGGGGCAATTTAGCATGGCCAATCCCCCTAACCTGCACATCTTTGGACACTAAGGGACAATTTAGCATGGCCAATCCACCTAACCCACACATCTTTGGACACAAAGGGGGCAATTTAGCACGGCCAATCCACCCAACCTGCCCATCTTTGGACACTAAGGGGCAATTTAGCATGGCCAATCCACCTAACCCACACATCTTTGGACACTAAAGGACAGTTTAGCATGGCCAATCCACCTAACCTACACACCTTTGGACACTAAGAGGCAATTTAGCATGGCCAATCCACCTAACCCACACATCTTTGGACACTAAGGGGCAATTTAGCATGGCCAATCCCCCTGACCTGCACATCTTTGGACATTAGGGGCAATTTAGCATAGCCAATCCACCGAACCCACACATCTTTGGACACAAAGGGGGCAATTTAGCATGGCCAATCCATCTAACCCACACATCTTTGGACACTAAGGGGCAATTTAGCATGGCCAATCCACCTAACCCGCACATCTTTGGACATTAAGGGCAATTTAGCATGGCCAATCCACCGAACCCACACATCTTTGGACACTAAGGGGGCAATTTAGCATGGCCAATCCATCTAACCCACAAATCATTGGACTGTGGGAGGAAACCGGAGCATCCGGAGGAAACCCACGCAGACATGGGGAGAACGTGCAGACTCCGCACAGACAGTGACGCAAGCCGGGAATCGAACCCAGGTCCTTGGCGCTGTGAGGCAGCGGTGCCGACCCACTGTGCCACCGTGCCCTCCAGTAGAGGCGGAAAACCTCACGCCCTTTAAACCGGTACATGGCTGAGCACTCGAAATAAGAACATAAGAACTAGGAGCAGGAATGGGCCATCTGGCCCCTCGAGCCTGCTCCGCCATTCAATAAGATCGTGGCTGATCTTTTCGTGGACTCAGCTCCACTTACCCGCCCGCTCACCATAACCCTTCATTCCTTTACTGTTCAAAAATGTATCGATCCTTGCCTTAAACACATTCAATGAGGGAGCCTCAACTGGGCAGGGAATTCCACAGATTCACAACCCTTTGTGTGAAGAAGTTCCTCCTCAACTCAGTCCTAAATCTGCTTCCCCTTATTTTGAGGCCATGCCCCCTAGTTCTAGTTTCGAACCCGCCAGTGGAAACAACTTCCCTGCTTCTATCTTAGCTATTCCCATCATAATCTTATATGTTTGTATAAGACCTCCCCTCATTCTTCTGAATTCCAATGAGTATAGCCCCAGTCTACTCAGTCTCTCCTCATAAGCCAGCCCTTTCATGTCAGAACATTTACGGTTTTGAGTAAGTGCTGGGAAGTGGGATTGGTGTAGATTTAGTGTGGTTTTGTCAGTGCAGACTCGAAGGGCTGAAGGGCCTCGACAGCACTGTATGATTCAACAACTTACCCATCAGGAATGGGCAGGGCAACAGGTGGATTCTGGCATTTCCCCCGTGCCAGTGCCAAAAGGAGGGGGCACAACGAGGGGGTAAAACATAGAAATATACAGAACGGAACAAGGCCTTCCTGCCCATCCTGCCATGCTAGCCCTTTGCAAGAGCAAAACAATTAATTCCTAATTCTAACCCTGTGAACGCTTTCCATTTTCACCCATTTATCTGATTGGGGTGGGCGCGGTGGCACAGCGGGTTAGCACTGCTGCCTCACAGCGCCAGGGACCCGGGGTCGGTTCCTGGCTTGGCTCACTGTCTGTGTGAAGTCTGCACGTTCTCCCCGTGTCTGCGTGGGTTTCCTCTGGTTTCCTCCCACAGTCTGAAAGACGTGTTGGTTAGGGGGATTGGCCACACTAAGTTGACCCTTAGTGTCAGAGGGACTAGCTGGGGTAAATGAGTGGGGTTACGGAGATAGGGCATGGGTGGGATTGTGGTCAGTGCAGACATGATGGGCTGAATGGCCTCCTTCTGCACAGTAAGAAGTTTAACAACACCAGGTTAAAGTCCAACAGGTTTATTTGGTAGCAAAAGCCACAAAAGGTGTGGCTTTTGCTACCAAATAAACCTGTTGGACTTTAACCTGGTGTTGTTAAACTTCTTACTGTGTTTACCCCAGTCCAACGCCGGCATCTCCACATCATCTCCTTCTGCACTGCATGGATTCTATGATTCTAACCTGTCCTGGTCCCCCCCAACGCCGACACCATAGTTACAAAAGCCCCACCAACACCTCTACTTTCTCAGAAGACTAAGGAAATTTTGCATGTCAGCTACGACTCTCACCAACTTTTACAGATGCACCATAGAAAGCATTCTTTCTGGTTGTATCACAGCTTGGTCTGGGGCTCCTGCTCTGCCCAAGACCGCAAGGAACTACAAAAGGTTGTGAATGTAGCCCAATCCATCACGCAAACCAGCCTCCCATCCATCAACTCCGTCTACACTTCCCGCTGCCTCGGGAAAAGCAGCAGCAGAATCAAGGACACCCCCCCACGCACCCCGGACATTCTCTCTTCCACCTTCTTCCGTCGGGAAAAAGATACAAAAGTCTGAGGTCACGAACCAACCGACTCTCGAACAGCTTCTTCCCTGCTGCTGTCAGACTTTTGAATGGACCTACCTCGCATTAAGTTGATCTTTCTCTACACCCTAGCTATGACTGTAACACTACATTCTGCACTCTCTCCTTTCCTTCTCTATGAACAGTCTGTATAGTGCGCAAGAAACAATGCGGAAGAAGGTGGAAGAGAGATTGTCCGGGGTGTGTGGGGTCCTTAATTATGCCGGCTGCTTTTCCCGAGGCAGCGGGAAGTGTCGACAGTCAATGGATGGGAGGCTGGTTTGCGTGATGGATTGGGCTACATTCACGACCCTTTTGTAGTTTCTCCCTCAACTTTTAAAAATTTATTTGTGGGACATGGGCGTCGCCGGCTGGGCAGCATTTATTGATGTGGAGATGCCGGTGTTGGACTGGGGTGAACACAGTAAGAAGTCTCACAACAATGCAATGGTGTTGTGAGACTTCTTACAGCATTTATTGCCCATCCCTAGTTGTCCTTGGAGGGCAGTTGAGAGTCAACCACATTGCTGTGGCTCTGGAGTCACATGTAGGCCAGACCGGGTAAGGACGGCAGATTTCCTTCCCTCAAGGACATTCGTGAACCAGGTGGGTTTTTCCCACAATGGGTCATCAGTAGATTCTTAATTCCAGATATTTTTAAATATTGAATTCAAATTCCACCGTCTGCCGTGGCGGGATTCGAACCCGGGTCCCCCAGAACATGAGCTGAGTTTCTGGATTAACAGTCTAGCGATAATACCACTCGGCCACCACCTCAACTGTCCTCTGAACAAGGGCAACTAGGGATGGGCAATAAATGTTGGCCCAGCCAGCGACGCCCATGTCTTACGAATAGAGTCCTCGAGGTTTACAGCATGGAAACAGGCCCTTCGGCCCAACTTGTCCATGCCACCCTTTTTTTTAATGATTAAGCTAGTCCCAATTGCCCGCGTTTGACCCATATCCCTCTATACCCATCGTACCCATGTAACTGTCTAAATGTTTTTTAAAAGACAAAATTGTACCCGCCTCTACTACTGCCTCTGGCAGACACTCACCACCCTATGTGTGAAAAAATTGCCCCTCTGAACACTTTTGTAACTCTCCCCTCTCACCTTAAACCTATGCCCTCTAGTTTTAGACTCCCCGACCTTTGGGAAAAGATATTGACTATCTAGCTGACCTGTGCCCCTCATTATTTTATAGACCTCTACAAGATCACCCCTCAGCCTCCTACGCTCCAGAGAAAAAAGTCTCAGTCTATCCAGCCTCTGATGATGGAGATAAAGAAAAACGGTGTAAGGTATAATATTATGTATATATTTCTGTCGCATAAGAATAAATCAGGTTAATATAAAGTTCAACTCATCCTCCCCGACTCCTTGAAGAAGGCTCTCACCTTCCGTTTCGTTCTGAATCCTTCTCTGATTCAATTCGACAGACGTTGGGATCTTCCTTCGACTCCGGTTTTGAAGATCTGTCGCTCCCTCGCCCTGCACTGCAGTTTTTATACTGTGGCCTGGGAGGTTTTTTTTTAAAAAAAATCCTTTTCTATTAAGTCACGTGTGTGGGTTCGACCCGGGTTCAAGTTGGAGTTTTTTTTTTCCCTGTTCATTTTAATTTTTGTTATTTCTTTTCTGTTATCTGGGCGCAAAATCAGTGAAAACACAGGACTAAATTAAACAAGTATTCCCTCCCAAAAGTGCCAGGCGGTACCAGCAGAGACAGACAGGCAGAGATGGGAACCCCTGTTTGACTCAGGTCTAATCTGGGTCATCGGTCACTTTGGACAAGATTCTGTCCATCTTTTTAATTTGATTTATTATTGTCACATGTATTAACATACAGTGAAAAGTATTGTTTCTTGCGCGCGACAGAGACAAAGCATACCGTTCATAGAGAAGGGAAGGAGAGAGTGCAGAATGTGGTGTTACAGTCATAGCTAGGGTGTAGAGAAAGATCAACTCAATGCGAGGTAGGTCCATTCAAGAGTCTGACGGCAGCAGGGAAGAAGCTGTTCTTGAGTCGGTCGGTACGTGACCTCAGACTTTTGTATCTTTTTCCCGACGGAAGAAGGTGGAAGAGAGAATGTCCGGGGAGCGTGGGGGTCCTTGATTATGCCGGCTGCTTTTCCCGAGGCAGCGGGAAGTGTAGACAGAGTCAATGGATGGGAGGCTGGTTTGCGTGATGGATTGGGCTCCATTCACAATCTTTTGTAGTTTCTTGTGGTCTTGGGCAGAGCAGAAGCCCAGACCAAGCTGTGATACAACCAGAAAGAATGCTTTCTATGGCGCATCTGTAAAAGTTGGTGAGAGTCGTAGCGGACATGCCTAATTTCCTTAGTCTTCTGAGAAAGTGGGCTTTCTTAACTATAGCATCGGGCTGGGCTACATTCACAAACTTGCTTTCAAGTGAACCCAACACCAATGAATTTCCTTAACCCCGCTTCGCATGCACTCAATTTCACATCAGTTGCAACGGGCAAAGTTTATTTGTTAGTGTCACAAGTAGGCTCACATTAACACTGGTAAATAGAAAAGATATTATTAAACTAGGAAGAATGCAGAAAGGATTTACTAGGATGCTACCGGGACTTGATGGTTTGAGTTATAAGGAGAGGCTGGATAGACTGGGACTTTTTTCTCTGGAGCGTAGGAGGCTGAGGGGTGATCTTATAGAGGTCTATAAAATAATGAGGGGCACAGATCAGCTAGATAGTCAATATCTTTTCCCAAAGGTAGGGGAGTCTAAAACTAGAGGGCATAGGTTTAAGGTGAGAGATACAAAAGTGTCCAGAGAGGCAATCCTTTTCACACAGAGGGTGGTGAGTGTCTGGAACAAGCTGCCAGAGGTAGTAGTAGAGGCGGGTACAATTTTGTCTTTTAAAAAGCATTTAGACAGTTACATGGGTACGATGGGTACAGAGGGATATGGGCCAAATGCGGGCAATTGGGACTAGCTTAGTGGTTAAAAAAAAGGGCAGTATGGACAAGTTGGGCCGAAGGGTCTGTTTCCATGCTGTAAACCTCTATGACTCTTTAATAAAGTTACTGTGATAATTCCCTAGTCGCCCACTCTCCGGCGCCTATTCGGGTAACACTGAGGGAGAATTTAGCACGGCCAATCCACCCTAACCAGCACGTCTTTCAGAGTGTGGGAGGAAACCGGAGCACCCGGAGGAAACCCACGCAGACACGGGGGGAGAACGTGCAGACTCCACACAGACAGTGACCCAAGCCGGGAATCTGGTGCTCTGAGGCAGCAGTGCTAACCCACTGGGCCACCGTGCCGCCCAAAGACAAACCTTTAAAGAAAAATAATTTATACCTCAAGCCATTTATTGAAAAGGAGAATTGTCTGAAATCGTCAAGAAGGAAACTTGCAACTTATTTTACATAAAAAAACTGAGAACACAAACTTTGCGAAACAAGCTCTGCCTCAAGTATCTACGTGATATTAAGTTGATCTTTCTCGGCACCCGAGCTATGACTGTAACACTACATTCTGCATCCTCTCCTTCCTTCTCCCCTACATCCCTTGCCAGACTATTAATCGAGAAACTCAGCTAATGTTCTGGGGGGACCCGGGTTCGAATCTCGCCACGGCAGGTGGTGGAATTTGAATTCAATAAAAAATATGTGGAATTAAGAATCTACTGATGACCCATTGTCGATTGTCGGGAAAACCCAATTACTTCACTACGGGATTTTCACAGTAACTTCATTGCAGTGTTAATGTAAGCCTACTTGTGCCACGAATAAATAAACTTTAAAAGACGAACGTTCCTTGAGGGAAGGAAATCTGCCGTCCTTACCCGGTCTGGCCTACATGTGACTCCAGAGCCACAACCCACCAACGCCTCTCCTTTCTCAGAAGACTAAGGAAATTCAGCATGTCAGCGACGACTCTCACCAACTTTTACAGATGCACCATTGAAAGCATTCTTTCTGGTTGTATCACAGCTTGGTATGGCTCCTGCTCTGCCCAAGACCGCAAAACACTACAAAAGGTCGTGAATGTAGCCCAATCCATCACGCAAATCAGCCTCCCATCCCATTGACTCTGTCTACACTTCCCGCTGCTTCGGGGAAAAGCAGCCAGCAGAATTAAGGACCCCCACGCACCCCGGACATTCTCTCTTCCACCTTCTTCCGTCGGGAAAAAGGTACAAAAGTCTGAGGTTACGTACCAACCGACTCAAGAACAGCTTCTTCCCTGCTGCTGTCAGACTTTTGAATGGACCGACCTCGCATTAAGTTGATCTTTCTCTACACCCTAGCTATGACTGTAACACTACATTCTGCACTCTCTCCTTTCCTTCTCTATGAATGGTATGCTTTGTCTGTACAGCGCGCAAGAAACAATACTTTTCACTGTATCCCAATACATGTGATAATAATAAATCAAATCAAATGAAAGCAATGTGGTTGACTCTCAACTGCCCTCCAAGGGCAACTAGGGATGGGCAATAAATGATGGCCCAGCCAGCGACGCCCGTGTCCCAGGAATGAATTTTTAAAAAAAGTACTCTGTGAACAGTATGCCTGATTTGATTTGATTTATTATTGTCACATGTATTAGCATACAGTGAAAAGTATTGTTTCTTGCGTGCATACCGTTCATAGAGAAGGAAACGAGAGAGTGCAGAATGTAGTGTTACAGTCATAGCTAGGGTGTAGGGAAAACCATAGAACCATAGAAAATTACAGCTCAGAAACAGGCCTTTTGGCCCTTCTTGTCTGTGCCGAACCATTTTATGCCTAGTCCCACTGACCTGCACTTGGACCATATCCCTCCACACCCCTCTCATCCATGAACCCGTCCAAGTTTTTCTTAAATGTTAAAAGTGACCCCACATTTACCACTTTATCCGGCAGCTCATTCCACACTCCCACCACTCTCTGCGTGAAGAAGCCCCCCTCTAATATTCCCTTTAAACTTTTCTCCTTTCACCCTGAACCCATGCCCTCTGGTTTTTTTTCTCCCCGAGCCTCAGTGGAAAAAGCCTGCTTGCATTCACTCTATCTATACCCATCAAAATCTTACACCTCTATCAAATCTCCCCTCAATCTTCTACGCATTAAGTTGAAAGATCAACTTAATGCGAGGTAGGTCCATTCAAAAGTCTGACAGCAGCAGGGAAGGAGCTGTTCTTGAGTCGGTTGGTACGTGACCTCAGACTTTTGTATCTTTTTCCCGACGGAAGAAGGTGGAAGAGAGAATGTCCGGGGTGCGTGGGGTCTTTGATTATGCCGGCTGCTTTTCCGAGGCAGCGGGAAGTGTCGACAGAGTCAATGGATGGGAGGCTGGTTTGTGTGATGGACTGGGCTACATTCATAACCTTTTGTAGTTCCTTGCGGTCTTGGGCAGAGCAGGAGCCCATACCAAGCTGTGATACAACCAGAAAGGATGTTTTCTATGGTGCGGGTTGGTGAGAGTCGTAGTTGACATGCCAAATTTCCTTAGTCTTCTGAGAAAGTAGAGGTGTTGGTGGGGCTTTCTTAACTATGGTGTCGGCATGGGGGGGACCAGGACAGGTTAGAATCATAGAATCCCTACAGTGCAGAAGGAGGCCATTCAGCCCATCATGTCTGCACTGACCACAATCCCACCCATGCCCTATCTCCGTAACCCCACTCATTTACCCTAGCTAGTCCCTCTGACACTAAGGGTCAACTTAGTGTGGCCAATCCCCCTAACCAACATGTCTTTCAGACTGTGGGAGGAAACCGGAGGAAACCCACGCAGACACGGGGAGAACGTGCAGACTTCACACAGACAGTGAGCCAAGCCAGGAACCGACCCCGGGTCCCTGGCGCTGTGAGGCAGCAGTGCGAACCCGCTGTGCCACCGCGCCCGCCCCAATCAGATGAATGGGTGAAAATGGAAAGCGTTTACAGGGTTAGAATGAGGAATTAATTGAATTGCTCTTGCAAAGGGCTAGCATGGCAGGATGGGCAGGAAGGCCTTGTTCCATGCTGTATGTTTCTATGTTTTACCCCCTCGTTGTGCCCCCTCCTTTCCTGTTGGCACTGGCACGGGGGAATGCCAGAATCCACCTGCTGCCCTGCCCATTCCTGATGGGTCGTAGCTGACATGCGAAATTTCCTTAGTCTTGTGAGAAAGTAGAGGCGTTGGTGGGGCTTTCTTAACTATAGTGTCGGCATGGGGGGGACCAGGACAGGTTGTTGGTGATCTGGACACCCAAAAACCTGAAGCTCTCGACCCTTTCTACTTCATCCCCGTTGATGTAGACAGGAGCATGTTCTCCTTTACGCTTCCTGAAGTCGATGACAATCTCCTTTGTTTTGTTGACATTGAGGGAGAGATTATTGTCGCCGCATCAGTTCACCAGATTCTCTATCTCATTCCTGTACTCTGTCTCGTCATTGTTTGAGATCCGACCCACTACGGTGGTGTCGTCAGCAAACTTGAAAATTGAGTTGGAGGGGAATTTGGTCGCACAGTCATAAGTGTATAAGGAGTATAGTAGGGGGCTGAGAACACAGCCTTGTGGGGCACCGGTGTTGAGGATGATCGTGGAGGAGGTGTTGTTGCCGATCCTTACTGATTGTGGTCTGTAAGTTAGGAAGTTCAGGATCCAGTCGCAGAGGGAGGAGCCGAGGCCCAGGCCACGGAGTTTGGAGATGAATTTCGTGGGAATAATAGTGTTGAAGGCTGAGCTGTAGTCAATAAATAGGAGCTGACATAGGTGCCTTTGTTCCAGGGTTGAATGCAGGGCCAGGGAGATGGCGCCTGCTGTGGACCTGTTGCAGCGGTAGGCAAGCTGCTGCCCGGTGGATCCAGAACTGGCTTGCCCAAAGGAGGCAGAGAGCGGGTATCGATGGGTCTTTTTCTAAATGGAGGTCGGTCACCAGTGGTGTGCCCCAGGGATCTGTTCTGGGACCCTTGCTGTTTGTCATTTTCATAAATTACCTGGATGAGGAAGCGGAGGGATGGGTTGGTAAGTTTGCTGACGACACGAAGGTTGGTGGGGTTGTGGATAGTCTGGAGGGATGTCAGAAGTTACAGAGGGACATAGATAGGATGCAAGACTGGGCGGACAAGTGGCAGATGGACTTCAACCCAGATAAATGCGTAGTGGTCCATTTTGGTAGGTCAATTGGGATGAAGGAGTACAATATAAAGGGAAAGACTCTTAGTACTGTAGAGGATCAGAAGGACCTTGGTGTCCGGGTCCATAGGACTCTAAAATCGGTCCTGCAGGTGGAGGAGGTGGTTAAGAAGGCGTATGGTGTGCTGGCCTTTATCAATCGAGGGATTGAGTTTAGGAGTCCGGGGATAATGATGCAGCTATATAAGACCCTCGTCAGACCCCACTTGGAGTACTGTGCTCAGTTCTGGTCGCCTCACTATAGGAAGGATGTGGAAAAGATTGAAAGGGTGCAGAGGAGATTTACAAGGATGTTGCCTGGATTGAGTGGCATGCCTTATCAGGATAGGCTGAGGGAGCTTGGTCTTTTCTCCTTGGAGAGACGTAGGATGAGAGGAAACCTAATAGAGGTGTATAAGATGTTGAGAGGCATAGATCGGGTGGACTCTCAGAGGCTTTTTCCCAGGATGGAAATGTCTGCTACGAGAGGACACAGGTTTAAGGTGCTGGGGGGTAGGTACAGGGGAGATGTTAGGGGTAAGTTTTTCACAGAGGGTGGTGGGCGAGTGGAATCGGCTGCCGTCAGTGGTGGTGGAGGCGAACTCAATAGGGGCTTTTAAGAGACTCCTGGATGAGTACATGGAGCTTAATAGGATGGAGGGTTATAGGTAGGTCTAGAAGGTAGGGATGTGTTCGGCACAACTTGTGGGCCGAAGGGCCTGTTTGTGCAGTAGCTTTTCTATCTTCTATGTTCTAAACTGTAGTGGATCCAGGTAGTCCGGGAGGCTGGAATTGATTCGTGCCGTGACTAATCTTTCGAAGCACTTCATAATGATGGATGTCAGAGCCACCGGACGATAGTCATTAAGGCGCGCTACTTGGTTTTTCTTCGGAACTGGGATGATGGTCATCTTCTTAAAGCAGAAAGGGACCTTTGTCTGTATAGCGCGCAAGAAACAATACTTTTCACTGTATATTTAAACATGTGACAATAATAAATCAAATCAAATCAAAATCAAATCTTTGTAATGAAAAGATATTTCTTTCTGCTGTGACCAAATCCATTTCTTACACGAAATTACACGAAGATTAAAACTAAATTACACAGACAGATCCAGGACAAGAGGCTGAAAATTCTTTAAGATATTCGTAACGGTGCAAATTAGGAGACCGAAAGTGCACACATACTCTCGGTGTGGTCTTGATACTGTCCTAGATTGTTATCATAACCCCTCCCTCATTTTATACCCCATCTCTCTTGCAATAAAGGTCAACACTCCATTAGCCTTCCGAATGACCTGCTGTACCCACATGCTGACTTCTTTGTACTTTATTTACGAGTTCACCCAGATTCCTCTGTGCATTCTACACTCTCTCCATTTACTAAAATGGGGGTGGCACGGTGGCACAGTGGTTAGCGCTGCTGCCTCACAGCGCCAGGGACCCGGGTTCGATTCCAGCCTCGGGTCACTGTCTGTGTGGAGTTTGCATGTTCTCCCCGTGTCTGCGTGGGTTTCCTCTGGGTGCTCCAGTTTCCTCCCACAGTCCAAAAGATGTGTAGGTTAGGTGGATTGGCCATACTAAATTGCCCCTTAGTGTCCAAAGATGTGCAGGTTGGGTGGATTGGCCATGCTAACTTGCCCCTTAGTGTCCAAACGATGTGTAGGTTAGGTGGATTGGCCATGCTAAATTGCCCCTTAGTGTCCAAAGATGTGCAGGTTAGGTGGATTGGTTAGGTAGTCCAAACTTACAGGATACTGCAAAGCCTGGATAGAGTGGACATGGAGAGGATGTTTCCACTATAATGAAAAACTAGAACCTGAGGTTACAACCTCAGACTAAAGGGACGATCCTTTAAAACAGAGATGAGGAGGAATTTCTTCAGCCAGAGGGTGGTGAATCTGTGGAACTCTTTGCCGCAGAAGGCTGTGGAGGCCGGGTCATTGAGTGTCTTTAAGACAGAGATAGATAGGTTCTTGATTAATAAGGGGATCAGGGATTATGGGGAAAAGGCAGGAGAATGGGGATGAGAAAAATATCAGCCATGATTGAATGGCGGAGCAGACTCGATGGGCCGAGTGGCCTAATTCTGTTCCTATGTCTTATGGTCTTATGATTGGCCGTGCTAAATTGTCCCTTAGTATCCAAAGATGTGCGGGTTAAGTGGATTGGCCGTGCTAAATGGCCTCTTCGTGTCCAAAGATGTGTAGGTTAGGTGGATTGGCCATGTTAAATTGTCCCTTAGTATCCAAAGATGTGCGGGTTAGGTGGATTGGCCATGCTAAATTGTCCCTTCGTATCCAAAGATGTGCGGGTTAGGTGGATTGGCCATGCTAAATTGTCCCTTTGTATCCAAAGATGTGCAGGTTAGGTGGATTGGCCATGCTAAATTGTCCCTTCGTATCCAAAGATGTGTGGGTTAGGTGGATTGGCCATGCTAAATTGCCCTTTTGTGTCCAAAGATGTGTTGGTTAGGTGGATTGGCCATGCTAAATTGCCCTTTTGTGTCCAAAGATGTGTTGGTTAGGTGGATTGGCCATGCTAAATTGCCCTTTTGTGTCCAAAGATGTGTTGGTTAGGTGGATTGGCCATGCTAAATTGCCCTTTTGTGTCCAAAGATGTGTTGGTTAGGTGGATTGGCTATGCTAAATTGTGCCTTCGTATCCAAAGATGTGCAGGTTAGGTGGATTGGCCATGCTAAATTGCCCTTTTGTGTCCAAAGATGTGTAGGTTAGGTGGATTGGCCATGCTGAATTCTCCCTCAGTGTACCCGAACAGGTGCCGGAGTGTGGCGACTGGGGGATTTTCACAGTAACTTCATTGCGGTGTTAATGTAAGTCTGCTTATGACAATAAAATAAAACATTATTTATGGGCGGCACGGTAGCACAGTGGTTAGCACTGCTGCTTCACAGCTCCAGGGACCTGGGTTCGATTCCCGGCTTGGGTCACTGTCTGTGTGGAGTCTGCATGTTCTCCCCGTGTCTGCGTGGGTTTCCTCCAGGTGCTCCGGTTTCCTCCCACAGTCCAAAGATGTGCGGGTTAGGTTGATTGGCCATGCTAAAATTGCCCCTTAGTGTCCTGGGATGTGTAGATTAGAGGGATTAGCGGGGTAAATATGTAGGGTTTTTTGGGGGTAGGGCCTGGGTGGGATTGTGGTCGGTGCAGACTCGATGGGCTGAATGGCCTCTTTCTGTACTGTAGGGTTTCTATGATTTCTTTCTATGATTAAAACTGAAAAACATTGCTGCGAGTGGGAGTGTATAAATCGGCCGCTGTTCCCTACAACGGGGACTGCCCTTCAAGGAAAGTCCTTTGAGCATGTTCTGAGGTTGGGATAGAGGCGCAAGTTCTTTATTATCTTTCCCCCTTCTAACCCGTTTTGCCCGCATGAACTAAGCATCGGAGAGCGAGCGGGAAGGCCTGGATCCTGGGCCCAGACACCGTGCTCTGCCTCCTTGGGAGGTACGGCCCTCTGCCAGGACTAATTTATTTCTGATTGTTCCGACCAGTTTAAAAGGCTCCCTCCCAAAAGAACATCTTTGATGTGTATCTCGGGCGGTGCTAATTTGCAGACACCCCGAGCCTCGGCCTCCCTTTCTTCTCTTTCGTTCGTCCGCTGGATTCCTGTTTGCCACCAAGTGTCCTGAGTGATTTGAGGAAGAGCTGCTGCCAGAATGTGCCTCCCTGGGCCTGTGCTTAATTGCAGGAAGAGAGAGGCTGTTTAAACAAGGCCTGCAGAGGCACACGTTTCCAAAGCTCCCGTGGGATAATGTTTACTGCCGCTCGCTGCGGTTCATGCAAACTCCCCGCACGAAGCAGTATAAATTTAGCCACTGTTGACAGTTGGTCAATTTTCCTGCCTCCCCACTCCCAACGATTCCGAGGGCCCACCCCGGGGTGGCCACCCCAATCTGAGCCTAATTGGATCTCATTTACGTGGGCAAGGACAGCGATTAAAAGCTGCAGATAAGTAAGGGGAGGGTGCCGCACAGCTCAGGAAAGCGGTTCCCAGGCCTCAGTCCTCACAACCAGTGGTGGTTCACTCCTGAGTCCTTGGGGTTGGGGGGGGGAGGTGGAAACCTGGTTCCTATTTTTAGTGCCGGTAACCGCTGCCAAGTTAATTAAATAAATGTCAGTGATCCTTCAAGGCCAGGGCAGGTCAAATCTGCTTATCTCATCGAGAGGATCGGATCGCCTTGCCCTGCCCTGTCGTGCCAGGAGCTTCTGGCCACATCTGTAGTAGCGCAGAATCTCACGCCCTCCCTCACCAGGTGCCACCCGCGCCCGCCTGCCACGTCGCTCTGCAGACCCTCCACTCGATTCGATCTCGCTGTACCCACTAAAAGGCAATTTAGCACGGCCAGTCCCCCTAACCTGCACATCTTTGGACACTAAGGGGCAATTTAGCATGGGAAATCCACCCAATCAGAACACCTTTGGACATTAAGGGCAACTTAGCATGGCTAATCCACCCAACCTGCACTATACAGACAAAGCATACCGTTCATAGAGAAGGAAAGGAGAGGGTGCAGAATGTAGTGTTACAGTCATAGCTAGGGTGCAGAGAAAAATCAACTTAATGCGAGGTAGGTCCATTCAAAAGTCTGACAGCAGCAGGGAAGAAGCTGTTCTTGAGTCGGTCGGTGCGTGACCTCAGACTTTTGTCTCTTTTTCCTGATGGAAGAAGGTGGAAGAGAGAATGTCCGGGGTGTGTGGGGTCCGTAATTATGCTGGCTGCTTTTCCCCGAGGCAGCGGGAAGTGTAGACAGAGTCAATGGATGGGAGGCTGGTTTGCGTGATGGATTGGGCTACATTCACGACCTTTTCTAGTTCCTTGCGGTAGATTGGGCATGCTAAGTTGCCCCTTGGTGTCCAAAGATGTGCGGGTTAGATGGATTGGCCGTGCTAAATTGCCTCTTAGTGTCCAAAGATGTGCGGGTTAGGTGGATTGGCCGTGCTAAGTTGCCCCTTAGTGTCCAAAGATGTGCAGGTTTGGTGGATTGGCCATGCTAAATTGCCCCTTAGTGTCCAAAGATGTGCAGATTTGGTGGATTGGCCATGCCAAATTGCCCCTTAGTGTCCAAAGATGTGCAGGTTTGGTGGATTGGCCATGCTAAATTGCCCCTTAGTGTCCAAAGATGTGCAGGTTGGTGGATTGGCCATGCTAAATTGCCCCTTAGTGTCCAAAGATGTGCAGGTTAGGTGGATTGGCCGTGCTAAATTGCCCCTTAGTGTCCAAAGATGTGCAGGTTTGGTGGATTGGCCATGCTAAATTGCCCCTTAGTGTCCAAAGATGTGCAGGTTAGGTGGACTGGCCATGCTAAATAGCCTCTTAGTGTCAGGGGGATTAGCCGGGTAAATATATGGAGTTACAGGGATAGGGGCTGGGTGGGATTGTGTTGAGTGCAGGCTCGATGGGCCGAATGGCCTCCTTCTGCACTGTAGGGATTCTACGATTCTAATGCCCCCCTTGAGTGCCTCGATTGAACCTGCCTCCCCCATACCCCCCAGGCAGTGAATTCCACACTCCAAACCCCTCGCCGTGTGAATAAGTTCTCTCCCGTATCACACTTGCTCCTTTTGGAAATCACACTGAATCTGTGATGTTTTAAGATATAATTTCTTAGCTTTGTAACGTTGACGTGGACCCTGGGACTTGGTGTGCGCAGATTTGGGGTCGGTATCTTTTGGTGGAAATGATATGACATCCATTCTGTTTGATTCTACAGGGAGAAGTTTAACAACACCAGGTTAAAGTCCAACAGGTTTATTTGGTAGCAAAAGCCACACAAGCTTTCGGAGCTCCAAGCCCCTTCTTCACTCACCTGAAGAAGGGGCTTGGAGCTCCGAAAGCTTATGGTATTTGCTACCAAATAAACCTGTTGGACTTTAACCTGGTGTTGTTAAACTTCTTACTGTGTTCACCCCAGTCCAACGCCGGCATCTCCACATCCTGATTCTACAGGATGGTGTGCAACCTCACGTAGCAAACCCGAAGAGAGGCAACATTCTTTCAAGATCAGCAAGTGGTTCTGGTCACCTCACAGTTGGAAGGATGTGATCCCACGAGATGGGTTACAGAGGGGCTTCACCAGGAAGTTGCCTGGGATGGAGCATTTGAACTATAAGGAGAGACTATAAGTTTGGATTGCTTTCTCGACAGAAGGCTGATCCCTGTAACTCCATATATTTACCCCGCTAATCCCCCTGACACTCAGAGGATGAGGTGTATTAGATTACGAGAGATTTAGAGTCAGAGACTCAGACAGCACAGGAAAGGCCATTCAGCCCATCAAGTCCGCACTGACAGGAACTGCCACTAAATGTGCGCCAACGCCGTGGAATCATTAAGGTGAGCTTTGATCAGGGCGACACAGAGAAACTTCCACTTTTATGGGAGACCGGAATTTGGGGTAATCGATACGAGGCAGTCACGGATAAATCTAATGGGAATTCAGGAGAAACTCCTTTACCCACAGAGTGGAGAGAATGTGGGACTCGCTCCCACGGGGAGTGGGGAGAATGTGGGACTCGCTCCCACAGAGTGGGGAGAATGTGGGACTCGCTCCCACTGAGTGGGGAGAATGTGGGACTCGCTCCCACAGAGTGGGGAGAATGTGGGACTCGGTCCTAAAGAGTGGGGAGAATGTGGGACTCACTCCCACAGGGAGTGGGGAGAATGTGGGACTCGCTCCCACGAGGAGTGGGGGAGAATGTGGGACTCGCTCCCACGGGGGAGTGGGGAGAATGTGGGACTCACTCCCATGGGGAGTGGGGAGAATGTGGGACTCGCTCCCACAGAGTGGGGAGAATGTGGGACTCGGTCCTAAAGAGTGGGGAGAATGTGGGACTCGCTCCCACAGGGAGTGGGGAGAATGTGGGACTCGCTCCCACGGGGGAGTGGGGAGAATGTGGGACTCACTCCCATGGGGAGTGGGGAGAATGTGGGACTCGCTCCCACGGGGGGAATGGGGAGAATGTGGGACTCGCTGCCACGAGGAGTGGGGAGAATGTGGGACTCGCTCCCACAGGGAGTGGGGAAAATGTGGGACTCGCTCTCACGGGGAAGTGGGGAGAATGTGGGACTTACTCCAACGGGGGAGTGGGGAGAAAGGGGGACTCACTCCCACAGAGTGGGGAGAATGTGGGACTCGCTCCCATGGGGAGTGGGGAGAATGTGGAACTCGCTCCCACGGGGAGTGGGGAGAATGTGGGACTCGCTCCCATGGGGAGTGGGGAGAATGTGGGACTCGCTCCCACGGGGAGTGGTTGGGGCACATTGTGTGAGATGTACCTGAGGGAAAGCTGGATAAAAACGAGGGAAAAAGGGAAATGTTATACTGAGAGGGGAATGGGAGTGGTGTGGGTGTCATTGGCTTGCCCATCCCTAATTGCTCCTTGAGGTGGTGGTGGGTGAGCTGCCTTCTTGAACCCGCTGCTCGTCCCATGTGGTGTAGGTGCATCCATAGCGCTGTTGGGGAGAGAGTTCCGGGATTTTGACCCAGTGACAGCGAAGGAACGACCGATATATTTCCCAGTCAGGATGGTGAGTGGCTTGGAAGGGAACCTTCAGGTAGTGGCGTTCCCAGGTATCTGCTGCCCTTGTCCTTCTAGATGGAAGTGGTCATGGGTTTGGAAGGTGCTGCCTAAGGAGCCTCGGTGAGTCGCTGCGGTGCATCTTGTAGATGGTACACACGCTGCTACTGAGCGTCGGTGGTGGAGGGAGTGAGTGTTTGTGGATGGGGGGACAATCAAGCGGGGCTGCTTTGTCCTGGATGGTGTTGAGCTTCTTGAGTGTTGTTGGAGCCGCTCCATCCAGGCGAGTGGGGAGTGTTCCATCACACTCCTGACTTGTGCCTTGTAGATGGGGGCAGGCTTTGGGGAGTCAGGAGGTGAGTTACTCACCGCAGGATTCCCAGCCTCTGACCTGCTCTGGGAGCCACAGCGTTCATATGGCTGGGTCTAGTTCCGTTTTTGGTTAATAGTAACTCCCCAAGATGTTGCTATTCCAGCTAAATCCCTTTCTGTCTCACACATACACACCAACCACCACCCCGCGCTCCCCCCCCCCGCCCCATCGCCCCCCCCCCCCGAATCTTTAATCTGGAATGTGACAGTGATGTGTGGCTCAACCCCTGTCCTGAAGTAAATCCCACAGCATCGCAACTCCCTGGTGTCAAATGCGATTCCCCTGCGCCATCTTACCTCGATCAACTGGGCCAGTGGGCTAACAAATGGCAGATGCAGTTTAGTTTAGATAAATGCGAGGTGATGCATTTTGGTAGATTTGAACCAGGGCAGGACTTACTCAGTTAATGGTAGGACACTAGGGAGAGTTCAGAGCAGAGATCTCGGGGTACAGGTTCACAGCTCCTTGAAAGTGGAGTCACAGGTGGACAGAGTGGTGAAGAAGGCATTCGGCACGCTTGGTTTCATCGGTCAGAACATTGAATACAGGAGTTGGGACGTCTTGTTGAAGTTGTACAAGACATTGGTAAGGCCACACTTGGAATACTGTGTGCAATTCTGGTCACCCTATTATAGAAAGGATATTATTAAACTAGGAAGAGTGCAGAAAAGATTTACTAGGATGCTACCGGGACTCGATTGTTTGAGTTATAAGGAGAGACTGGGACTTTTTTCCCTGGAGCGTAGGAGGCTTTGGGGTGATCTTATAGAGGTCTATAAAATAATGAGGGGCATAGATCAGCGAGATAGTAAATATCTTTTCCCAAAGGTAGGGGAGTCTAAAACTAGAGGGCATAGGTTTAAGGTGAGTGGGGAGAGATACAAAAGGGTCCAGAGGGACAATTTTTTCACACAGAGGATGGTAGTAGTGGAGGTACACCAGAGGTAGTAGTAGAGGCGGGTACAATTTTGTCTTTTAAAAAGCATTTGGATACTTACATGGGTACGATGGGTACAGAGGGATATGGGCCAAACACGGGCAATTGGGACCAACTTAGGGGTTTATAAAAAACAGGCGGCATGGACAAGTTGGGCTGAAGGGCCTGATTCATTGCTGTAAACCTCTATGACACATCTTGCGTTAAATCGGGAGGTAAATCTTTGCCTTTGCCACAGCGCGGGAATCTTTATCAACATACAAAAAGGATACCAAGACTCAGAACTCAGAATTATAGCCACGCTCCGTTGTAACGATCTGGGTAACAGGATCATTTGACACCCCAGAGGCTGGGCATCTCTGCCCCCTTGTGCCAGGGTTACACACATGATAGGAGCAGGAGGAGGCCATTCGCCCCTTCGAGCCTGCTCTGCCATTCATTATGATCATGGCTGATGGTCCAACTCAATAGCCTCATCCTGCTTTCTCCCCATAGCCTTTGGTCCCATTCGCCCCCCAGTGCTATATCCAGCCGCCTCTTGAATACATTCAATGTTTTGGCATCAACTACTTCCTGTGGTAATGAATTCCACAGGCTCACCGGGTGAAGAAATGTCTCCTCACCTCCGTCCTAAATGGTCTCCCCCGAATCCTCAGACTGTGACCCCCTGGTTCTGGACTCCCCCCACCATCGGGAACATCCTCCCCGCATCTACCCTGTCCAGTCCTGTTAGAATTTTATAAGTCTCTATGAGATTCCCCCCTCATTCGTCTGAACTCCAGCGAAAACAATCCTAACCGGGTCAATCTCTCCTCACACATCAGTCCCGCCATCCCCAGTTGCCCCAGGTAATGGCCCCCGCTGCTCAGGGTTACTGACAGTGGGCGGAACCAGCCAATTCTCAGTGGCGATGAGGGAGGAGTTTGAACCTCGGGGAGAGGGAACAACAGTTGGCTGGAGGACCCTTTGGGGGGATGGCGGAGGGCGGGGGGGGGGGGGGAGATCTTGTGTCTCCTTTAAGCTCAGACGAGAACCCGTTTCCCATTCTTCTCCTGAGTCGTACGGTTCATGGAAACATAGAAACTAGAGGAGACGGCCATTCGGCCCTCCCAGCCTGCTCCACCATTAATTTGATTATAGCTGATCATCAAATTCAATATCCTGATTTCACCCCCATATCCCTTTAGCCCCAAGAGCGATATCTAATTCCTTCTTGAAATCACACAATGTTTTGGCCTCAGCTACTTTCTGTGGGAGTGAATTCCACACATTCACTACCTTCTGGGTGAAGACATTTCTCTTCACCTCAGTCCTGAAACATGATTCACTTTGGAAGCAAAAACAAGGTGGCAAATTATTACCTGAATGGCTGTAAATTGGGAGAGGGGAGTGCGCAGAGGTGGGATGTTAAGGGGTTAACATCTCATTAATTTCCTGTGATCTTGGCCATTTGAAAAACTTGACGACATAAGACCATAAGACATAGGAGCGGAAGTAAGGCCATTCGGCCCATCGAGTCCACTCCATCATTCAATCATGGTTGATTTCAACTCCATTTACCCGCTCTCTCCCCATAGCCCTTAATTCCTCGAGAAATCAAGAATTTATCAATTTCTGTCTTGAAGACGCTCAACGTCTCGGCCTCCACAGCCCTCTGTGGCAATGAATTCCACAGACCCACCACTCTCTGGCTGAAGAAATTTCTCCTCATCTCTGTTCTAAAAAGTGACTCCCTTTTATTCTAAGGCTGTGCCCCCGTGTCCTAGTCTCCCCTGCTAATGGAAACAACTTCCCTACGTCCATCCTATCTAAGCCGTTCATTATCTTGTAAGTTTCTATTAGATCTCCCCTCAACCTCCTAAACTCCAATGAATATAATCCCACGATCCTCAGACGTTCATCGTATGTCAGGCCTACCATTCCTGGGATCATCCGTGTGAATCTCCGCTGGAGATTGTTGTTTTGAACAACTGGTGATCAATCAGCACATATTCCCAATTCTGAACTGCTCCTGACCTTGTAGATAAACTCCTGCTCGAACACACCGGTCTAGACTGGACTCTGCTAATGTGTCCTTGTTTGAGGGAGATGACATTCGCTTTATGTGCAAAGTAGCGTCCCAAGATATACGAGAGACGGTTGCTATCTCACACTCGAACAATGGTGGACGTGTAGTTTCGATGGCAACCAGGGGGGTGGGTTTTCGACATATTTATGGTTTTTCTCATACTGTCTTTGTATTTTGCTCTTGCTGTTGCTAATCACGTGATTTGGGTGAAGTAACAGTGTGTGTACGTGACTAACTGCTGTAAAAATAGTATGGGGGGGTGGGGGGAACTGCCCCCCCTGTTCGAGGAGTATCGCTCGGCTAAACTCAGAACACTGTGCTGAGTTGGAAAAGCGATTCTCCGGTTGCTTGAAAATAAAGGACTGGGTTTTCTTATAAAGATCAGTGTCTTGCTCTTGCATCAAGTACGTAAGGGTCTCTGAAAAACAAACCTTGACAATTGGCACTGCTGACAGCAGGGTTCCAGGATATACAGCTGTCCTCGGAGGCGGACCGAATAAGTGGTCGCCTGGGTGTCGCTTACATGAACGGGCCCACAAGGTAAGATCAAAACCTTGGTTTCTCTCACTGAACCTATTACTCAAGTCGACCCCTCATCCCCCGAGGCTCTGTGTTGACGAAACTCTGAGACGACTTAGGTCCTTGAAGACTGACTAGCCCTACACCGGGAGGTTTGAGACCCCCCCCCGGTTGCCCTGGTGGTACGAGTCCCCAGGTAAAGGTAAAGAACATAGAACAGTACAGCACAGAACAGGCCCTTCGGCCCACGATGTTGTGCCGAGCTTTATCTGAAACCAAGATCAAGCTATCCCACTCCCTATCATCCTGGTGTGCTCCATGTGCCTATCCAATAACCGCTTAAATGTTCCTAAAGTGTCTGACTCCACTATCACTGCAGGCAGTCCATTCCACACCCCAACCACTCTCTGCGTAAAGAACCTACCTCTGATATCCTTCCTGTATCTCCCACCACGAACCCTATAGTTATGCCCCCTTGTAATAGCTCCATCCACCCGAGGAAATAGTCTTTGAACGTTCACTCTATCTATCCCCTTCATCATTTTATACACCTCTATTAAGTCTCCCCTCAGCCTCCTCCGCTCCAGAGAGAACAGCCCTAGCTCCCTCAACCTTTCCTCATGAGACCTACCCTCCAAACCAGGCAGCATCCTGGTAAATCTCCTCTGCACTCTTTCCAGCGCTTCCACATCCTTCTTATAGTAAAGGGTGCTTAGAGGCCCCCAGATTCGGGGTTCAAGTCCCCAGGGTTTTGGTATATTAAAGCCGGGAGGTTTGAGTTCCCCGGTGGTCGGGGTTCGAGTTCCTCGGTCGGTAGGTTCGAGTCCCTCTAAAAAGTGATCCTTTGTTTTTTTTTAAGAAAGGGAGGGAGCGCGAGGTGTGTGTTACAGAATTTTGAGAGAAAGGAACTATGTTCTCTCAAATTACTAGGGAAATATTATAAATTAATTGGCAAAATGGAAAATTGATCAGAGAAAATCTAAGGTTGACCTAATAATTTGTGTAGCTTTTGTATTTCAGTGTGTTTGCGTGGTCTGGTTGCTTGTCAAATGTAGGTGGTTGTTGTTGCATTAGGTTGAAAGCAGGATTTGTTAATCATAGAAACCCTACAGTGCAGAAGGAGGCCATTCGGCCCATCGAGTCTGCACCGACCACAATCCCACCCAGGCCCTACCCCCACATATTTGCCCGCTAAACCCTCTAACCTACACATCCCAGGACTCTAAGGGGCAATTTTTAACCTGGCCAATCAACCTAACCCGCACATCTTTGGACTGTGGGAGGAAACCGGAGCACCCGGAGGAAACCCACGCAGACACGAGGAGAATGTGCAGACTCCACACAGACAGTGACCCGAGCCGGGAATCGAACCCGGGACCCCCCGGAGCTGTGAAGCAGCAGTGCTAACCCACTGTGCTACCGTGCCGCCCAAGCCTGTTTGTTCTTGTGGGCTTAAAGTAAAGGGTGCGAATGAGGTGAAGTTGGAGACGTGGCTGCTTGTGCCGATCGTCTGTCTCAAACGCGCAGCCTTGGACCGCTTGTTGGGAGGGGAAATCCCCCACGCCAAGGTCAGGACACTGAAGCGGGCGTTGAGGCAACAAGGCGTTGCAGACGGTGAAGCACCAGTGGTCAAAGTCTCTTAACAATGGGTCAAACTTCGGATAAGTCAGGGGATGGGACCCCCTTGATATAAAATGTGTCGTGAAATCCCGCAAAACGAGGAGCGACTCAAACATTTATCGGGATGTTTAAACGAAAGAACTGGGAAATGAAAATTGGCCACGAGGGGGAACTTGGGATTTGGATAAGTGTATTAAAACAGGAGAGGCTATTAGAGAAGAACAAAGAACAATACAGCACAGGAACAGGCCCTTCGGCCCTCCAAGCCCGCGCCGCTCCCCGGTCCAGGATTGAATCCTGAATCCAGGATCCCCGCCCAATTTTCCAGCCTATCTACATCCTAATATCCTATCCACCGAGCTGTCCCTCACAGCTACGATGCTTTGTTCATCACAACCTATTAACTCACCCCCACCCCCCCATTCCAGACCATGTGATCTCCAGGGAGAGGCGAAAACCCAGAGTGAAAACCCCAGGGCCAATATGGGGAAAAAAAATCTGGGAAATTCCTCTCCGACCCCCTGAGGCGATCGAAACGAGTCCAGGAGATCACACTGGCCCTGATCGGAAAATGCTTCCCAACCCTAGTCATTTCCACTTCCACGAACACCATATGAATTCCCTGCCCCCGAGACAGGTTCCCAACTGTCCGCAGTCTCGCTCTGTACTGGCACCAGCAAGATGATCATAGAATGAAGCCTTGAAACGAGAAACAAGGAACAATTAGCCCGCGCCGCTCCCTGGTCCAAACTAGACCACTCTTTTGTATCCCTCCATTCCCACTCCGTTCATATAGCTGTCTAGATAAGTCTTAATGGACCGATGAATAAACTGAGTAATCAAAGCTGGCCAGCTGGAGGGGATAATACACGTAGGAGAGGGATCAGTGAATGTGGGGTTTACAAGTCCCACACATCTCCTCTGTAAACCTCTTTTATATTTGCCAATTTGTCCCTTACAGGGGGTCTCTGATGTATCTACAGTATATAAGTCATGAGGGGTCCACCCCCAGGGGTGGCTACAAATAGGGCTTCTACCGGTTGTGTTAACGGGTAACATACAGTTCGATTCCCGTGTAAATGTATGTGAGCTTTGTAAAACAAGTTATCCTCCAATCCAGTTATTTGCGACAACGCAAAGTAGTACAGTTACATAGAATCGTAGAACCCCTACAGTGCAGAAAGAGGCCATTCGGCCCATCGAGTCTGCACCGACCACAATCCCACCCAGGCCCTATCCCCCATAGCCCGACACATTTACCTGCTAATCCCTCTAACCTACGCATCTCAGGACACTAAGGGGCAATTTTTAGCATGGCCAATCAACCTAACCCGCACATCTTTGGAGTGTGGGAGGGAACCGGAGCACCCGGTGGAAACCCACGCAGACACGGGGAGAACATGCAGACTCCGCACAGACAGTGACCCCCAAGCCGGGAATCGAACCCGGGTCCCTGGAGCTGTGAAGCAGCAGTGCTAACCCACTGTGCCACCCTTACATACGCGATTACATACATATCCGCAACGATCAAATATCAAACCCAACGCTATAATTCATATAATCTTTACAAGTTATATTATCTATCAACCCTCGCACGCCAGTTGTTCTTGCTTGC
Source organism: Mustelus asterias (assembly GCF_964213995.1). Taxonomy (NCBI): domain Eukaryota; kingdom Metazoa; phylum Chordata; class Chondrichthyes; order Carcharhiniformes; family Triakidae; genus Mustelus; species Mustelus asterias. Next base: position 60,299 of record NW_027592176.1, read on the forward strand.
AGTCTTTGCCTGTGTTGAGGAAAGCAGTTCTGTTAGTTCATCAATTTAATTACTTATTTGTTCCCTTGTATATTTTTAGCTGTGTCCAGTGCTTCCAGACACCTTTCCCTCTTATCTCGACACAGGCACAGGTGTCTCCACTAATTATAACTTCATATGGCCCATTCCATTTTGGTGCAAACCCTGCTTTGTCAGGTAAAGTCTTTACTAGGACAACTTCCCGCTGATGGGACGTCAGGGAGCATTTCATAGAACATAGAACATTACAGCGCAGTACAGGCCCTTCAGCCCTCGATGTTGTGCTGACCTGTGAAACCAATCTAAAGCCCCTCTAACCTACACTATTCCAATATCATCCACATGTTTATCCAATGACCATTTAAATGCTCTTAATGTTGACGAGTCCACTACTGCTGCAGGCAGGGCATTCCATGCCCTTACTACCCTCTGAGTAAAGAACCTACCTCTAACATCTGTCCTATATCTCTCACCCCTCAATTTAAAGCTATGTCCCCTCGTGCTAGCCATCACCATCCGAGGAAAAAGGCTCTCACTGTCCACCCTATCTAATCCTCTGATCATCTTGTATGCCTCTATTAAGTCACCTCTTAACCTTCTCTCTAACGAAAACAACCTCAAGCCCCTCAGCCTTTCCTCATACGATCTTCCCACCATACCAGGCAACATCCTGGTAAATCTCCTCTGCACCCTTTCCAACACTTCCACATCTTTCCTGTAATGCGGCGACCAGAACTGTACGCAATACTCCAAGTGCGGCCGCACCAGAGTTTTGTACAGTTGCAGCATGACCTCATGGCCTCTACCAATAAAAGCTAACACACCGTATGCCTTCTTAACAACCCTATCAACCTGGGTGCCAACTTTCAGGGATCTATGCACATGGACACCCAGATCCCTCTGTTCATCCACACTACCAAGTATCTTACCATTAGCCCAGTACTCTGTATTCCTGTTACTCCTTCCAAAGTGAATCACCTCACACTTTTCCGCATTAAACTCCATTTGCCACCTCTCAGCCCAGCTCTGCAGCTTATCTGTGTCCCTGTGCCACTCACATGGGAGCAGCACCACCAATGCGGTTGGAATGCACCAATGCAGCAGCACCAATGCTGCACTAATGCAGCAGCCCTGTACATTCACTGGGTGCAGCAGCACCCCTTTGTGATGAGCATCAATGCAGCAGGAGGAATGCAGCAGCACCAATGCAGAACACAGCAGCAATGCCGGACCAATGCAGCCGCAGCTCAGTAGCACCAATGCAGCCGACCTGTGCCGTTTACTGGGAGCAGCACCGCCAATGCTCCAGCGCCAATGCAGTG
>NW_027592177.1:0-12500 GCF_964213995.1 Mustelus asterias
CCAAACCCTAACCAAAGCCCTAACCCTCGCCCAAACCCTAACCCTAACCGTGGCCCTAACCCTAACCAAAGCCCTAACCCTAGCCCTAACCCTAACACTAACCCTAACCCTAACACTAACCCTAACCCTAGCCCAAACGCTAACCCTAACCCTAACCAAAGCCCTAACCCTAACCCTAACACTAACCCTAACCCTAACCCTAACCCTAGCCCAAACCCTAACCCTAACCCTAACCGTGGCCCTAGCCCAAACCCTAACCCTAAACCTAACCAAAGCCCTAACCCTAGCCCTAACCCTAACACTAACCCTAACCCTAACCCTAACCCTAGCCCAAACCCTAACCCTAACCCTAACCGTGGCCCTAACCCTAACCCTAACCAAAGCCCTAACCCTAGCCCTCACCCTAACACTAACCCTAACCCTAACCCTAACACTAGCCCTAACCCTAACCCTAACCCTAACCGTGGCCCTAACCCTAACCATAGCCCTAACGCTAGCCCTAACCCTAACACTAACCCTAACACTAAGCCTAACCCTAGCCCGAGCCCTAGCCCTAGCCCTAACCCTAACCCTAGCCTAACCCTAAGCCTAACCCTAAGGGAGCAATTTGAAAGTGTGGCCGGCGCGAGGGACGCCTGTGCGGGCGTGGAGAGTCGATGTGGAGTCCTTGTGAGCATGGAGTGTGTTGTAAGGGCGTGTTTCTGCCTGTGCCTTGACCCTAACACTAACCCTAACCCTAGCGCTAACCCTAACCGTAGCCGTCACCCGAACCCTAACCCGAGCCCTAGCCCTAGCCCTCACCCTAACCCTAACCCTAACGGAGCAATTTGAAAGTGTGGCCGGCGTGAGGGGCGCCTGTGCGGGCGTGGAGAGTCAATGTGGAGTGCTTGTGAGCATGGAGTGTGTAGTAAGGGCGTGTTCTGCCTGTGCCTTGACCCTAACCCTAACCCGAACCCTAACCCTAACCGCGGGTGCGGGGGGGGGGGGGGGGGGGGGTTGAACAAACACCGGGGAAGCCATTAACCAACAGCGGGGAGTACATTAAGCAGTTGCCCTTAGTCTCAGGAGCAGCGGGGAACAGATTATCCAACAGCCGGGAAAACATTCACCAACTTCGGGGGAAAGCATGAACGAAATATCGGGAAGACATGAACCAACGGCAGGCAAAACACTGGGGAAGCCAGGAACCAACAACGGGGAGTACACTAAGCAGCTGCCCTTAGTCTCAGGAGTAGCGGGGAACAGATTAAGCAACAGCCGGGAAAAGATCAGCCAACCGCGGGGGAACTCATTAACCAGTTTCGTGGGAACTCATTAACCAGTTTCGGGAAAACCTCCACCAAAGGCGGGGAAAGCATCGACCAACGGCGGGGAAGCCACTGTCCAACAGTGGGGAGCACATTAAGCAGCTGCCCTTAGTCTCAGGAGCAGCGGGGATCAGATTAAGCAACAGCCGGGAAAAGATCAGCCAACCGCGGGGGAACTCATTAACCAGTTTCGTGGGAACTCATTAACCAGTTTCGTGGGAACTCATTAACCAGTTTCGGGAAAACATCCACCAAAGGCGGGGAAAGCATCAACCAACGGCGGGGAAGCCATTGTCCAACCGGGGGGAGCACATTAAGCAGCTGCCCTTAGTATCAGGAGCAGCGGGGATCAGAATAAGCAACAGCCGGGAAAAGATCAGCCAACCGCGGGGGAACTCATTAACCAGTTTCGTGGGAACTCATTAACCAGTTTCGTGGGAACTCATTAACCAGTTTCGGGAAAACTTCCACCAGAGGCGGGGAAAACATGAACCAACGGCGGGGAAGCCATTGTCCAACAGACGGGAGCACATTAAGCAGCTGCCCTTAGTATCAGGAGCAGCGGGGATCAGATTAAGCAACAGCCGGGAAAAGATCAGCCAACCGCGGGGGAACTCATTAACCAGTTTCGTGGGAACTCATTAACCAGTTTCGTGGGAACTCATTAACCAGTTTCGGGAAAACTTCCACCAGAGGCGGGGAAAACATGAACCAACGGCGGGGAAGCCATTGTCCAACAGACGGGAGCACATTAAGCAGCTGCCCTTAGTATCAGGAGCAGCGGGGATCAGATTAAGCAACAGCCGGGAAAAGATCAGCCAACCGCGGGGGAACTCATTAACCAGTTTCGTGGGAACTCATTAACCAGTTTCGGGGGAACTCATTAACCAGTTTCGGGAAAACCTCCACCAAAGGCGGGAAAACATCAAAAAACGGCGGGGAAGCCATTGTCCAACAGGGGGGAGCACATTAAGCAGCTGCCCTTAGTATCAGCAGCAGCGGGGATCAGATTAAGCAACAGCCGGGAAAAGATCAACCAACCGCGGGGGAACTCATTAACCAGTTTCGTGGGAACTCATTAACCAGTTTCGGGGGAACTCATTAACCAGTTTCGGGAAAACCTCCACCAAAGGCGGGGAAAGCATGAACCAACGGCGGGGAAGCCATTGTCCAACCGGGGGGAGCACATTAAGCAGCTGCCCTTAGTATCAGGAGCAGCGGGGATCAGATGAAGCAACAGCCGGGAAAAGATCAGCCAACCGCGGGGGAACTCATTAACCAGTTTCGGGGGAACTCATTAACCAGTTTCGGGAAAACATGAACCAAAGGCGGGGAAAACATCAAACAACGGCGGGGAAGCCATTGTCCAACAGGGGGGAGCACATTAAGCAGCTGCCCTTAGTAGCAGGAGCAGCGGGGTACAAATGAACCAGCAGCGGGGAAAACAACTTCGTGGGAACTCATTAACCAGTTTCGTGGGAACTCATTAACCAGTTTCGGGAAAACGTCCACCAAAGGCGGGGAAAGCATCAACCAACGGCGGCGAAGCCATTGTCCAACAGTGGGGAGCACATTAAGCAGCTGCCCTTAGTATCAGGAGCAGCGGGGATCAGATTAAGCAACAGCCGGGAAAAGATCAGCCAACCGCGGGGGAACTCATTAACCAGTTTCGTGGGAACTCATTAACCAGTTTCGTGGGAACTCATTAACCAGTTTCGGGAAAACTTCCACCAAAGGCGGGGAAAACATGAACCGACGGCGGGGAAGCCATTGTCCAACAGACGGGAGCACGTTAAGCAGCTGCCCTTAGTATCAGGAGCAGCGGGATCAGATGAAGCAACAGCCGTGAAAAGAACAGCCAACCGCGGGGGAACTCATTAACCAGTTTCGTGGGAACTCATTAACCAGTTTCGGGGGAACTCATTAACCAGTTTCGGGAAAACTTCAACCAGAGGCGGGGAAAGCATCAACCAACGGCGGGGAAGCCTTTGTCCAACAGGGGGGAGCACATTAAGCAGCTGCCCTTAGTATCAGGAGCAGCGGGGTACAAATGAACCAGCAGCGGGGAAAACAGCTTCGTGGGAACTCATTAACCAGTTTCGTGGGAACTCATTAACCAGTTTCGTGGGAACTCATTAACCAGTTTCGGGAAAACATCAACCAGAGGCGGGGAAAACATGCACCAACGGCGGGGAAGCCATTGTCCAACAGGGGGGAGTACATTAAGCAGCTGCCCTTAGTATCAGGAGCAGCGGGGTACAAATGAACCAGCAGCGGGGAAAACAACTTCGTGGGAACTCATTAACCAGTTTCGTGGGAACTCATTAACCAGTTTCGGGAAAACGTCCACCAAAGGCGGGGAAAGCATCAACCAACGGCGGCGAAGCCATTGTCCAACAGTGGGGAGCACATTAAGCAGCTGCCCTTAGTATCAGGAGCAGCGGGGATCAGATTAAGCAACAGCCGGGAAAAGATCAGCCAACCGCGGGGGAACTCATTAACCAGTTTCGTGGGAACTCATTAACCAGTTTCGTGGGAACTCATTAACCAGTTTCGGGAAAACTTCCACCAAAGGCGGGGAAAACATCAACCAACGGCGGGGAAGCCATTGTCCTACAGTGGGGAGCACATTAAGCAGCTGCCCTTAGTATCAGGAGCAGCGGGGATCAGATTAAGCAACAGCCGGGAAAAGATCAGCCAACCGCGGGGGAACTCATTAACCAGTTTCGTGGGAACTCATTAACCAGTTTCGGGAAAACTTCCACCAAAGGCGGGGAAAGCATCAACCAACGGCGGGGAAGCCTTTGTCCAACAGTGGGGAGCACATTAAGCAGCTGCCCTTAGTATCAGGAGCATCGGTGCACAAATGAACCAGCAGCGGGGAAAACAGGTTCGTGGGAACTCATTAACCAGTTTCGTGGGAACTCATTAACCAGTTTCGGGAAAACATCAACCAGAGGCGGGGAAAACATGCACCAACGGCGGGGAAGCCATTGTCCAACAGGGGGGAGTACATTAAGCAGCTGCCCTTAGTATCAGGAGCAGCGGGGTACAAATGAACAAGCAGCGGGGAAAACAACTCCGTGGGAACTCATTAACCAGTTTCCTGGGAACTCATTAACCAGTTTCGGGAAACCTTCCACCAAAGGCGGGGAAAACATGAACCGACGGCGGGGAAGCCATTGTCCAACAGACGGGAGCACATTAAGCAGCTGCCCTTAGTATCAGGAGCAGCGGGGATCAGATTAAGCAACAGCCGGGAAAAGATCAGGAAACCGCGGGGGAACTCATTAACCAGTTTCGTGGGAACTCATTAACCAGTTTCGGGAAACCTTCCACCAAAGGCGGGGAAAACATGCACCAACGGCGGGGAAGCCATTGTCCAACAGGGGGGAGTACATTAAGCAGCTGCCCTTAGTATCAGGAGCAGCGGGGTACAAATGAACCAGCAGCGGGGAAAACAACTCCGTGGGAACTCATTAACCAGTTTCGTGGGAACTCATTAACCAGTTTCGGGAAACCTTCCACCAAAGGCGGGGAAAACATGCACCAACGGCGGGGAAGCCATTGTCCAACAGGGGGGAGTACATTAAGCAGCTGCCCTTAGTATCAGGAGCAGCGGGGTACAAATGAACAAGCAGCGGGGAAAACAACTCCGTGGGAACTCATTAACCAGTTTCCTGGGAACTCATTAACCAGTTTCGGGAAACCTTCCACCAAAGGCGGGGAAAACATGCACCAACGGCGGGGAAGCCATTGTCCAACAGGGGGGAGCACATTAAGCAGCTGCCCTTAGTATCAGGAGCAGCGGGGATCAGATTTAGCAGCAGCCGGGAAAAGATCAGGAAACCGCGGGGGAACTCATTAACCAGTTTCGTGGGAACTCATTAACCAGTTTCGTGGGAACTCATTAACCAGTTTCGGGAAATCCTCCACCAAAGGCGGGGAAAGCATCGACCAACGGCGGGGAAGCCTTTGTCCAGCAGTGGGGAGCACATTAAGGAGCTGCCCTTAGTATCAGGAGCAGCGGGGTACAAATGAACAAGCAGCGGGGAAAACAACTCCGTGGGAACTCATTAACCAGTTTCGTGGGAACTCATTAACCAGTTTCGGGAAAACGTCCACCAAAGGCGGGGAAAACATCAACCAGCGGCGGGGAAGCCATTGTCCAACAGGGGGGAGCACATTAAGCAGCTGCCCTTAGTATCAGGAGCAGCGGGGTACAAATGAACCAGCAGCGGGGAAAACAACTTCGTGGGAACTCATTAACCAGTTTCGGGGGAACTCATTAACCAGTTTCGGGAAAACGTCCACCAAAGGCGGGGAAAACATCAACCAACGGCGGGGAAGCCATTGTCCAACAGGGGGGAGCACATTAAGCAGCTGCCCTTAGTATCAGGAGCAGCGGGGATCAGATTAAGCAACAGCCGGGAAAAGATCAACCAACCGCGGGGGAACTCATTAACCAGTTCCGTGGGAACTCATTAACCAGTTTCGTGGGAACTCATTAACCAGTTTCGGGAAAACGTTCACCAAAGGCGGGGAAAACATCAACCAACGGCGGGGAAGCCATTGTCCAACAGTGGGGAGCACATTAAGCAGCTGCCCTTAGTGTCAGGAGCAGCGGGGATCAGATTAAGCAACAGCCGGGAAAAGATCAGGAAACCGCGGGGGAACTCATTAACCAGTTTCGTGGGAACTCATTAACCAGTTTCGGGAAAACCTCCACCAAAGGCGGGGAAAGCATGAACCAACGGCCGGGAAGCCCTTGTCCAACAGTGGGGAGCACATTAAGTAGCTGCGCTTAGTATCAGGAGCAGCGGGGATCAGATTAAGTAACAGCCGGGAAAAGATCAGCCAACCGCGGGGGAACTCATTAACCAGTTTCGTGGGAACTCATTAACCAGTTTCGGGAATACTTCCACCAAAGGCGGGGAAAACATGAACCAACGGCGGGGAAGCCATTGTCCAACAGTGGGGAGCACATTAAGCAGCTGCCCTTAGTATCAGGAGCAGCGGGGTACAAATGAACCAGCAGCGGGGAAAACAGCTTCGTGGGAACTCATTAACCAGTTTCGTGGGAACTCATTAACCAGTTTCGTGGGAACTCATTAACCAGTTTCGGGAAAACATCCACCAAAGGCGGGGAAAGCATCAACCAACGGCGGGGAAGCCATTGTCCAGCGGTGGGGAGCACATTAAGCAGCTGCCCTTAGTATCAGGAGCAGCGGGGTACAAATGAACAAGCAGCGGGGAAAACAACTCCGTGGGAACTCATTAACCAGTTTCGTGGGAACTCATTAACCAGTTTCGGGAAACCTTCCACCAAAGGCGGGGAAAACATGCACCAACGGCGGGGAAGCCATTGTCCAACAGGGGGGAGTACATTAAGCAGCTGCCCTTAGTATCAGGAGCAGCGGGGTACAAATGAACCAGCAGCGGGGAAAACAACTCCGTGGGAACTCATTAACCAGTTTCGTGGGAACTCATTAACCAGTTTCGGGAAACCTTCCACCAAAGGCGGGGAAAACATGCACCAACGGCGGGGAAGCCATTGTCCAACAGGGGGGAGTACATTAAGCAGCTGCCCTTAGTATCAGGAGCAGCGGGGTACAAATGAACAAGCAGCGGGGAAAACAACTCCGTGGGAACTCATTAACCAGTTTCGTGGGAACTCATTAACCAGTTTCGGGAAACCTTCCACCAAAGGCGGGGAAAACATGCACCAACGGCGGGGAAGCCATTGTCCAACAGACGGGAGCACATTAAGCAGCTGCCCTTAGTATCAGGAGCAGCGGGGATCAGATTAAGCAACAGCCGGGAAAAGATCAGCCAACCGCGGGGGAACTCATTAACCAGTTTCGTGGGAACTCATTAACCAGTTTCGGGAAAACTTCCACCAAAGGCGGGGAAAACATGCACCAACGGCGGGGAAGCCATTGTCCAACAGGGGGGAGCACATTAAGCAGCTGCCCTTAGTATCAGGAGCAGCGGGGTACAAATGAACAAGCAGCGGGGAAAACAACTCCGTGGGAACTCATTAACCAGTTTCGTGGGAACTCATTAACCAGTTTCGGGAAACCTTCCACCAAAGGCGGGGAAAACATGCACCAACGGCGGGGAAGCCATTGTCCAACAGGGGGGAGTACATTAAGCAGCTGCCCTTAGTATCAGGAGCAGCGGGGTACAAATGAACAAGCAGCGGGGAAAACAACTCCGTGGGAACTCATTAACCAGTTTCGTGGGAACTCATTAACCAGTTTCGGGAAACCTTCCACCAAAGGCGGGGAAAACATGCACCAACGGCGGGGAAGCCATTGTCCAACAGGGGGGAGTACATTAAGCAGCTGCCCTTAGTATCAGGAGCAGCGGGGTACAAATGAACAAGCAGCGGGGAAAACAACTCCGTGGGAACTCATTAACCAGTTTCGTGGGAACTCATTAACCAGTTTCGGGAAACCTTCCACCAAAGGCGGGGAAAACATGCACCAACGGCGGGGAAGCCATTGTCCAACAGGGGGGAGCACATTAAGCAGCTGCCCTTAGTATCAGGAGCAGCGGGGATCAGATTTAGCAGCAGCCGGGAAAAGATCAGGAAACCGCGGGGGAACTCATTAACCAGTTTCGTGGGAACTCATTAACCAGTTTCGTGGGAACTCATTAACCAGTTTCGGGAAAACGTCCAGCAAAGGCGGGGAAAACATGAACCAGCGGCGGGGAAGGCATTGTCCAACAGGGGGAAGTACATTAAGCAGCTGCCCTTAGTATCAGGAGCAGCGGGGATCAGATTAAGCAACAGCCGGGAAAAGATCAACCAACCGCGGGGGAACTCATTAACCAGTTTCGTGGGAACTCATTAACCAGTTTCGGGAAAACGTCCACCAAAGGCGGGGAAAGCATCAACCAACGGCGGGGAAGCCATTGTCCAACAGTGGGGAGCACATTAAGCAGCTGCCCTTAGTATCAGGAGCAGCGGTGCACAAATGAACCAGCAGCGGGGAAAACAGCTTCGTGGGAACTCATTAACCAGTTTCGGGGGAACTCATTAACCAGTTTCGGGAAATCTTCCACCAGAGGCGGGGAAAGCATCAACCAACGGCGGGGAAGCCTTTGTCCAACAGGGGGGAGCACATTAAGCAGCTGCCCTTAGTCTCAGGAGCAGCGGGGAACAGATTAAGCAACAGCCGGGAAAAGATCAGCCAACCGCGGGGGAACTCATTAACCAGTTTCGTGGGAACTCATTAACCAGTTTCGTGGGAACTCATTAACCAGTTTCGGGAAAACGTCCACCAAAGGCGGGGAAAGCATCAGCCAACGGCGGGGAAGCCATTGTCCAACAGTGGGGAGCACATTAAGCAGCTGCCCTTAGTATCAGGAGCAGCGGGGATCAGATTAAGCAACAGCCGGGAAAAGATCAACCAACCGCGGGGGAACTCATTAACCAGTTTCGTGGGAACTCATTAACCAGTTTCGGGGGAACTCATTAACCAGTTTCGGGAAAACTTCCACCAAAGGCGGGGAAAACATCAACCAGCGGCGGGGAAGCCATTGTCCAACAGGCGGGAGCACATTAAGCAGCTGCCCTTAGTATCAGGAGCGGCGGGGTACAAATGAACCAGCAGCGGGGAAAACAGCTTCGTGGGAACTCATTAACCAGTTTCGTGGGAACTCATTAACCAGTTTCGTGGGAACTCATTAACCAGTTTCGGGAAAACTTCCACCCAAAGGCGGGGAAAGCATCAACCAACGACGGGGAAGCCATTGTCCAACAGGGGGGAGCACATTAAGCAGCTGCCCTTAGTATCAGGAGCAGCGGGGAACAGATTAAGCAACAGCCGGGAAAAGATCAACCAACCGCGGGGGAACTCATTAACCAGTTTCCTGGGAACTCATTAACCAGTTTCGGGAAAACTTCCACCAAAGGCGGGGAAAGCATCAACCAGCGGCGGGGAAGCCATTGTCCTACAGTGGGGAGCACATTAAGCAGCTGCCCTTAGTATCAGGAGCCGCGGGGATCAGATTAAGCAACAGCCGGGAAAAGATCAGCCAACCGCGGGGGAACTCATTAACCAGTTTCGTGGGAACTCATTAACCAGTTTCTGGGGAACTCATTAACCAGTTTCGGGAAATCCTCCACCAAAGGCGGGGAAAGCATCGACCAACGGCCGGGAAGCCTTTGTCCAACAGTGGGGAGCACATTAAGCAGCTGCCCTTAGTCTCAGGAGCAGCGGGGTACAAATGAACCAGCAGCGGGGAAAACAACTTCGTGGGAACTCATTAACCAGTTTCGTGGGAACTCATTAACCAGTTTCGGGAAAACATCCACCAGGGGCGGGGAAAGCATCAACCAACGGCGGGGAAGCCATTGTCCAACAGGGGGCAGTACAATAAGCAGCTGCCCTAAGTATCAGGAGCAGCGGGGATCAGATTAAGCAACAGCCGGGAAAAGATCAACCAACCGCGGGGGAACTCATTAACCAGTTTCGTGGGAACTCATTAACCAGTTTCGGGGGAACTCATTAACCAGTTTCGGGAAACCTTCCACCAAAGGCGGGGAAAACATCAACCAGCGGCGGGGAAGCCATTGTCCAACAGGCGGGAGCACATTAAGCAGCTGCCCTTAGTATCAGGAGCAGCGGGGTACAAATGAACCAGCAGCGGGGAAAACAGCTTCGTGGGAACTCATTAACCAGTTTCGGGGGAACTCATTAACCAGTTTCGGGAAAACATCCACCAGAAGCGGGGAAAGCATCAACCAACGGCGGGGAAGCCTTCGTCCAACAGGGGGGGAGCACATTAAGCAGCTGCCCTTAGTATCAGGAGCAGCGGGGTGCAAATGAACCAGCAGCGGGGAAAACAACTTCGTGGGAACTCATTAACCAGTTTCGTGGGAACTCATTAACCAGTTTCGGGAAAACATCCACCAGAGGCGGGTAAAGCATCAACCAACGGCGGGGAAGCCATTGTCCAACAGGGGGCAGTACATTAAGCAGCTGCCCTTAGTATCAGGAGCTGCGGGGATCAGACTAAGCAACAGCCGGGAAAACATTAACCAACTTCGGGGGAACTCATTAACCAATTATTTGATGACCGGTAGGCGGCGCTCTATCGGCTTCGGCGACCGGCGGGTGGCGGTTCGGGGTCGTGGCGACCCGGGGCGAGGCGGCCCGGCCGTTGAAATCGCGAAAAAACGCGTTTTTAAAAAGAACCGTCGGTCCCCATCGGGATGGATTTGACCCCCTCATGCCGCCGTCGGGACCTCTTCGGCGGCATGACTACCGGAGGTGTTCCCGCCGAGGTGGACACTTGCATTTTCTGGCACGGGGGGTTGGCGGGGTACCTGCAGAATAGCAGGAAGGCGATGGCAATGACATGTGGCAACTCATTAACCAGTTTTGACTTTGCTGCATTGAAGGCGGAAAATCGAAACAGGGCCCCGCTCGAGCCCCCAGGTCTGCCGGGACCGCACCGGGCCGCCGCCCCGACGGCCGTTCGGCCAGAATGGGCTAGTATTTCTCCGGATTTTTGGCCGTTTTTCCGACTTTTTCGGACGTCGGAAAAGCGGCGGCCTGGCCACCGGCCGCGGCCGGGGGTGCCTTCCCCTCGAGCGAGGGCCCGGAATTCACCCGTTTGCAGCCCCGGAGGAGCTCCGCCGGCGGCCGGAATGGTTGAGACCATCGGCCGCGCTGAACGGAGCTCGGGTAACTCATTAACCAAACTGGACTTGGCCCCTGGCGCAGGAGGGGGGGTCCAGGTGAGGGCTGGCAGGCCGTGGCCACCCGGCAGCAGTGATGCACCCGCGATGGCGGTAGTCCTTCCGATTCGGAGGCTCCCTGGCCCCGCAGAGCAAAAATGGGAGCCGCACGGAGCTCTATGAAGTCAGATCCGGTCGGTGGTGGCGGGGCAGGGTGCACGGTTTCCCGCAGAGCTCGGCGGATCCGTCCCGCCGAGGTGGCCACTCGCATTTTCTGGCAGGGGAGTCCCGAGGCTGGTTAACCAGTTACCCCCGGAAGTGGGGATGGAGTTGAGATTGAACCGTTTTGCGGGGCCTCCGGGCCCCTTCCCCGGTAGGACTACCGGGGCACACCCCGCCGAGGTGGCCACTTGCATTTTCTGGCACGGGGGGTTGGCGGGGTACCTGCAGAATAGCAGGAAGGCGATGGCAATGACATGTGGCAACTCATTAACCAGTTTTGACTTTGCTGCATTGAAGGCGGAAAATCGAAACAGGGCCCCGCTCGAGCCCCCAGGTCTGCCGGGACCGCACCGGGCCGCCGCCCCGACGGCCGTTCGGCCAGAATGGGCTAGTATTTCTCCGGATTTTTGGCCGTTTTTCCGACTTTTTCGGCCGTCGGAAAAGCGGCGGCCTGGGCACCGGCCGCGGCCGGGGGTGCCTTCCCCTCGAGCGAGGGCCCGGACCTCACCCGGTTGCAGCCCCGGGTGGGGCTCCGCCGGCGGCCGGAATGGTTGAGACCATCGGCCGCGCTGAACGGAGGTCTGGTAAATCATTAACCAAACTGGACTTAGTCTCTGGCAAGAGAGATGGTCCAGCCGACGGGCACGACCGAGGGCCCGGACCTCACCCGGCTGCAGCCCCGGGTGGGGCTCCGCCGGCGGCCGGAATGGTTGAGACCATCGGCCGCGCTGAACGGAGGTCTGGTAAATCATTAACCAAACTGGACTTAGTCTCTGGCAAGAGAGATGGTCCAGCCGACGGGCACGACCGAGGGCCCGGACCTCACCCGGTTGCAGCCCCGGGTGGGGCTCCGCCGGCGGCCGGAATGGTTGAGACCATCGGCCGCGCTGAACGGAGGTCTGGTAAATCATTAACCAAACTGGACTTAGTCTCTGGCAAGAGAGATGGTCCAGCCGACGGGCACGACCGAGGGCCCCGGACCTCACCCGGTTGCAGCCCCGGGTGGAGCTCCGCCGGCGGCCGGAATGGTTGAGACCATCGGCCGCGCTGAACGGAGCTCTGGTAAATCATTAACCAAACTGGACTTAGTCTCTGGCAAGAGAGATGGTCCAGCCGACGGGCACGACCGAGGGCCCGGACCTCACCCGGTTGCAGCCCCGGGTGGAGCTCCGCCGGCGGCCGGAATGGTTGAGACCATCGGCCGCGCTGAACGGAGCTCTGGTAAATCATTAACCAAACTGGACTTAGTCTCTGGCAAGAGAGATGGTCCAGCCGAC
>NW_027592177.1:17500-22500 GCF_964213995.1 Mustelus asterias
CGACTTCTGCCTAGCCCCTCTGCCGGGTGCGATGTCTCCGGCGTCCGCACCGATCCTCGGCATTGGTGCCGCACACGCAACGCCTGCGTCGTTGGAAGGGCTTCGCCGTTGGCGTCGCACACAGCCCTGTGGGGGTGTCTTTGCAGTCCGTCCGAGAGGTGGGGGCACGCACGGCAACACGGCCGGCCTGCCTGCGTGGGACGATGCGGTCCTTTCGTTCAGCGGTTCCACGGTTTGGCCGGCGCGAGCAGATGCTTGGGGGGAGACGGTGGCGTCAGCCACGCACTCACTCTGCTTCTGCAGTCCGGTCCACTCCGCCCGTTCTAGCTGCTCGTTTGGTCCCTCGCCCGCCAGCAGACCGTTCCGCCGACGGTGCTCCTCCTCCGCAGCGACTTCTGCCTAGCCCCTCTGCCGGGTGCGATGTCTCCGGCGTCCGCACCGATCCTCGGCATTGGTGCCGCACACGCAACGCCTGCGTCGTTGGAAGGGCTTCGCCGTTGGCGTCGCACACAGCCCTGTGGGGGTGTCTTTGCAGTCCGTCCGAGAGGTGGGGGCACGCACGGCAACACGGCCGGCCTGCCTGCTTGGGACGATGCGGTCCTTTCGTTCAGCGGTTCCACGGTTTGGCCGGCGCGAGCAGATGCTTGGGGGGAGACGGTGGTGTCAGCCACGCACTCACTCTGCTTCTGCAGTCCGGTCCACTCCGCCCGTTCTAGCTGCTCGTTTGGTCCCTCGCCCTCCAGCAGACCGTTCCGCCGACGGTGCTCCTCCTCCGCAGCGACTTCTGCCTAGCCCCTCTGCCGGGTGCGATGTCTCCGGCGTCCGCACCGATCCTCGGCACGGCGCGGGTGCGCACCTGTGGGCTGCCGCCCCGTGCTCCACGTCCGTCCGTGTGTGCCCGCTGTGGGGACCGTCTTCCTCTCGCCTGGGCGACGGCTTGCGGGCTGCGACGTGACCTTGCCACCGCCTTGCAGCATTACATCCGCAGTTGAAACGAAGAGAGCTGCTGCGGGCTTGGGTGCTTGTCCTGGCGGCTTGTCGACGGGACCACGGTGAACGGCCACTGTGTGACTCCGCAGGGAGACGTTCTGGTGCAGTCAGGGGCCTTTTTGTCTCCCGCCGCGGTGAAGCTTTGGTCGCATTCTAGTCACTCTCTCTTCAATCCCGGTACGGGGTACCTGTTCATGCTCACCATTCCTCGAGCACCCGCGTGCAGAGGGTGGGTGCGAGGTTTAAAGATTCGTGGTCCGCCTGTCGGTCCGGTCTCGTGCTGACTTGAGCGAGTGTCCTCCGCGTTCGAGAGAATGTGCCTGTCCGCGGGGGCAGCCGCGCTTGCGAGCGTTCCGCCGCGCCCCCTTCCCCAGCCCGCCGAGGTTGGGGCGTGCGGGGTCGGCTTGCGCCCGTAGCGTCGGCCTGTCCTCCGCGGCTTGCACCCGACTCAGTCCGCTGCGGCCTCGCCTCGACTCTCGAGCCTTCCGCCAGACGGTGACACCAGAGAACTCTGCCTCTGGCTGTTGCGGGGCGTGACGGCGCGTGTCGGGCTCCGGCCCGTCACCCACGCCGGCACTCAACGCCTGCGAGCGCCCTGTTTCCTCCGAGAAAGGTTTTTCGCTTGATTGTCGCTCGAGTGCGTGTGCCTCCGGGGCTCACGCCGTGGTACGCGCCAGGCTGGGGCTCCACCGTCACGTCGGCGGGGGAGCGTTTAGCGCGTCCCAGGATCGGACAACCTCTCCGGGGGCCCGAGCCGAAACCCGACACGGTATAAAAGTCGTAACAAGGTTTCTGTTGGTGAACACGTTGTGAAGGATCTTTGTCGGCCGGGGGCCCGCCACCTCTCCGGGGAGGGCGGCCCGTCACTCCTTGAACGCGAAGGCTGGCGCCGGTTGGGCCAGGCAGGAGAGCCTCACGGGGGCCGGCCCCGGGGCCAGGTATCGGACAACCTCTCCGGGGGCCCGAACCGAAACCCGTAACACAGAATAAAAATCGTAACAAGGTTTCTGTTGGTGAACACGTTGTGAAGGATCTTTGTCGGCCGGGGGCCCGCCACCTCTCCGGGGAGGGCGGCCCGTCACTCCTTGAACGCGAAGGCTGGCGCCGGTTGGGCCAGGCAGGAGAGCCTCACGGGGGCCGGCCCCGGGGCCAGGTATCGGACAACCTCTCCGGGGGCCCGAACCGAAACCCGTAACACAGAATAAAAATCGTAACAAGGTTTCTGTTGGTGAACACGTTGTGAAGGATCTTTGTCGGCCGGGGGCCCGCCACCTCTCCGGAGAGGGCGGCCCGTCACTCCTTGAACTCGAAGGCTGCGCCGGTTGGGCCAGGCAGGAGAGCCTCACGGGGGTTGGCCCCGGGGCCGTGGCCCGTACTGACGCTGGCGCCTCCCACGCGGGTGGGAGGTCACACCGACAATTTCGCCGTACCCGTCGAACGGGCCTGGTCACCCGTACGCACGTTCCGCCGAAGCCGGGCGACGTCGATCTCGGTCCCACTCGGTTGGGCCGGCGCGCGGGCGCCGCCACCGACGAGCACGCACACGCTCGGTTGCACGCCGGCAAGTCCATGCGGGTGCCGCACACGCTACGCCTGCGCCGTTGGAAGGGCTTCGCCATTGGCTTCGTAGGGTGTCTTTGCAGTCCGTCCGAGAGGTGGGGGCACGCACGGCAACACGGCCGGCCTGCCTGCGTGGGACGATGCGGTCCTTTCGTTCAGCGGTTCGGCGGTTTGGCCGGCGCGAGCAGACGCTCGGAGGGAGACGGTGGCGTCAGCCACGCACTCACTCCGCTTCTGCAGTCCGGTCCACTCCGCCCGTTCTAGCTGCTCGTTTGGTCCCTCGCCCGCCAGCAGACCGTTCCGCCGACGGTGCTCCTCCTCCGCAGCGACTTCTGCCTAGCCGCTCTGCCGGGTGCGATGTCACCGGCGTCCGCACCGATCCTCGGCACGGCGCGTGTGCGCACCTGTGGGCCGCCGCCCCGTGCTCCACGTCCGTCTGTGTGTGCCCGCTGTGGGGACCGTCTTCCTCTCGCCTTGGCGACGGCTTGCGGGCTGCGACGTGACCTTGCCACCGCCTTGCAGCATTACATCCGCAGTTGAAACGAAGAGAGCTGCTGCGGGCTTGGGTGCTTGTCCTGGCGGCTTGTCGACGGGACCACGGTGAACGGCCACTGTGTGACTCCGCAGGGAGACGTTCTGGTGCAGTCAGGGGCCTTTTTGTCTCCCGCCGCGGTGAAGCTTTGGTCGCATTCTAGTCACTCTCTTCAAAGCCCGGTGAGGGGTACCTGTTCATGCTCACCATTCCTCCGGCACCCGTGTGCGGAGGGTGGGTGCGAGGTTTAAAGATTCGTTGTCCGCCTGTCGGTCCGGTCTGGTCTCGTGCTGACTTGAGCGAGCGTCCACCGCGTTCGAGAGAATGTGCCTGTCCGCGGGGGCAGCCGCGCTTGCGAGCGTTCCGCCGCGCCCCCTTCCCCAGCCCGCCGAGGTTGGGGCGTGCGGGGTCGGCTTGCGCCCGTAGCGTCGGCCTGTCCTCCGCGGCTTGCACCCGACTCAGTCCGCTGCGGCCTCGCCTCGACTCTCGAGCCTACCGCCAGACGGTGACACCAGAGAACTCTGCCTCTGGCTGTTGCGGGGCGTGACGGCGCGTGGCGGGCCCCGGCCCCTCACCCACGCCGGCACTCAACGCCTGCGAGCGCCCTGATTCCTCCTTTTTTTCGCTTGATTGTCGCTCGAGTGCGTGCGCCTCCGGGCTCACGCCGTGGTACGCGCCAGGCTGGGGCTCCACCGTCACGTCGGCGGGGGAGCGTTTTGCGCGTCCCAGGATCGGGCAACCGATCCGAAACCCGATACAACTTTTAGCGGTGGATCACTCGGCTCGTGCGTCGATGAAGAACGCAGCTAGCTGCGAGAATTAATGTGAATTGCAGGACACATTGATCATCGACACTTTGAACGCACTTTGCGGCCCCGGGTTCCTCCCGGGGCTACGTCTGTCTGAGGGTCGCTTGACAATCAATCGCACTTCGCGCGCATCCGTGCGCCGAAGAGCGCGGCTGGGGTGTCGCAGAGGTGCCGTCCTCTCTGTCCCCCTAAGTGCAGACCCAGAGTAATCCGCGTCGGAGAGCTTGACCTCTTGGGTGCCGGCGTCCGCCTCCGGGCTCGTCGGCACTGCCCGCTCCCGCACTGGCCCAGCCACCTCGGGGTCGCCGGCACGGCTGTCATCGGGTTGCCAGAGAGAGAGAACGTGACTGCCTCGCTGCCGGGACCGTGTGTGCCTTCCGTTAGGCTCGGGCCAGGGGGGTTGACTCTCTGTTGATGTGTGTGTGTGGCTCGTCCACGGGAAGGATCCGCAAGAGTTGGCTCGGTTGGGTGCTCCGGCACAGAGAGTGAGAGAGTGGAGTGACTGTCCGCTGGACGTCTCCGGACACGTTGCCTCGCGTGGTCCGTGCTCGGTTGCCTGCCGGTGGGTTGCCGTGGCCGTTCAGTGCCGTCGCGTGGAGGACGGCAGCTTGACGCGTGTGACGCTTGATGCCTGGATCGGTGCTCGGTCGTGCCGTGCTTTTCTTCCCTCTGTTGCGCGTGCGAGTGCTTGCATTTTTGTCGTGGGAATCCGTGGCGGTTGGGTGTCGTTGCTTGTGTTGCGCTGGAGCTGCGGCTCCTTCCACACTCCGCAGCCCACCCTCTGCCGTTGCGGTTCTGGGGCAATGTGCCTGCGCCCGCGTTCAACGTGTGCCTTGGGTTCGAATCGTCGCAGAGCCGACTTGGCCGTGTGGTCCTCGCTCCGGTGTCTCCCCGTGTCCTGCTGCCGCCGAAGTCTTCTACGTGAAAGGTGCTGTCCTGGCCGCGGCGTGGCCACCCGCCGCTTGCAGCCCGTGCGCTCCGCCGCCCGGCTTCGTCCTTGGCGTCTGGCCTTTCGCTCCGGCAGGCTGTGTGTCCCACGGCCCTGCTTTTCTCTCGCTCGATACCGCCGTCGCACCGCGACCCCGCCAGCAGCACTGCTTTCCGTTACC
>NW_027592177.1:27500-45000 GCF_964213995.1 Mustelus asterias
CCACGTCGGCTGGCGGCGGCGGTTGGCTTTAATAACCGTAGGCGGGCTTAATGCGCGACTAGGGGGGCAATTTGAAAGTGTGGCCGGCGCGAGGGGCGCCTGTGCGGGCGTGGAGAGTCAATGTGGAGTGCTTGTGAGCACGGAGTGTGTAGTAAGGGTGTTTTCCTGCGCTTGCCCTGCCCCAAAGCACTTGTTTTCCCCCAGACCCAAAGTGAATTGGTTAATGAGTTCCATGTCGAAAAGTGAATTGGTTAATGAGTTCCACGTCGGCTGGCGGCGGCGGTTGGCTTTAATAACCGTAGGCGGGCTTAATGCGCGACTAGGGGGGCAATTTGAAAGTGTGGCCGGCGCGAGGGGCGCCTGTGCGGGCGTGGAGAGTCAATGTGGAGTGCTTGTGAGCACGGAGTGTGTAGTAAGGGTGTGTTCCTGCGCTTGCCCTGCCCCAAAGCACTTGTTTTCCCCCAGACCCAAAGTGAATTGGTTAATGAGTTCCATGTCGAAAAATGAATTGGTTAATGAGTTCCACGTCGGCTGGCGGCGGCGGTTGGCTTTAATAACCGTAGGCGGGCTTAATGCGCGACTAGGGGAGCAATTTGAAAGCGTGGCCGGCGCGAGGGGCGCCTGTGCGGGCGTGGAGAGTCAATGTGGAGTCCTTGTGCGCACGGAGTGTTGAGTAAGGGCGTGATTCTGCATGTGCCCTGACCCTAAGCATAACCCTAAGCCTAACTCTAAGACTAACCCAAACCCGCGCCCTAACCCTAACACAAAGCCTAACCCTAGCCCGAGCACGAGCCCTCACCCAAACCCTAGCCCTAACCCGAACCCTAACACTAAGCCTAACCCTAGCCCGAGCACTAGCCCTCACCCTAGCCCTAACCCTAACACTAACCCTAACCCTAGCCCAAACCCTAACCCTAACCGTGGCCCTAACCCTAACCAAAGCCCTAGCCCTAGCCCTAACCCTAACACTAACCCTAACCCTAACACTAACCCTAACCCTAGCCCAAACCCTAACCCTAACCAAAGCGCTAACCCTAGCCCTAACCCTAACACTAACCCTAACCCTAACCCTAGCCCAAACCCTAACCCTAACCCTAACCCTAACCGTGGCCCTAACCCTAACCAAAGCCCTAACCCTAGCCCTAACCCTAACACTAACCCTAACACTAACCCTAGCCCTAGCCCAAAACCTAACCCAAACCCTAACCAAAGCCCTAACCCTCGCCCAAACCCTAACCCTAACCCTAACCGTGGCCCTAGCCCTAACCAAAGCCCTAACCCTAGCCCTAACCCTAACACTAACCCTAACCCTAACCCTAACCCTAGCCCAAACCCTAACCCTAACCCTAACCAAAGCCCTAACCCTAGCCCTAACCCTAACACTAACCCTAACCCTAACCCTAGCCCAAACCCTAACCCTAACCCTAACCGTGGCCCTAGCCCAAACCCTAACCCTAACCCTTACCAAAGCCCTAACCCTAGCCCTAACCCTAACACTAACCCTAACCCTAACCCTAACCCTAGCCCAAACCCTAACCCTAACCGTGGCCCTAACCCTAACCCTAACCAAAGCCCTAACCCTAGCCCTCACCCTAACACTAACCCTAACCCTAACCCTAACACTAGCCCTAACCCTAACCCTAACCCTAACCGTGGCCCTAACCCTAACCATAGCCCTAACGCTAGCCCTAACCCTAACACTAAGCCTAACACTAGCCCGAGCCCTAGCCCTAACCCTAACCCTAGCCTAACCCTAAGCCTAACCCTAAGGGAGCAATTTGAAAGTGTGGCCGGCGCGAGGGACGCCTGTGCGGGCGTGGAGAGTCGATGTGGAGTCCTTGTGAGCATGGAGTGTGTTGTAAGGGCGTGTTTCTGCCTGTGCCTTGACCCTAACACTAACCCTAACCCTAGCGCTAACCCTAACCGTAGCCGTCACCCGAACCCTAACCCGAGCCCTAGCCCTAGCCCTAACCCTAACCCTAACCCTAACGGAGCAATTTGAAAGTGTGGCCGGCGTGAGGGGCGCCTGTGCGGGCGTGGAGAGTCAATGTGGAGTGCTTGTGAGCATGGAGTGTGTAGTAAGGGCGTGTTTCTGCCTGTGCCTTGACCCTAACCCTAACCCGAACCCTAACCCTAACCGCGGGTGCGGGGGGTTGAACAAACACCGGGGAAGCCATTAACCACCAGCGGGGAGTACACTAAGCAGTTGCCCTTAGTCTCAGGAGCAGCGGGGAACAGATTATCCAACAGCCGGGAAAACATTCACCAACTTCGGGGGAAAGCATGAACGAAATATCGGGAAGACATGAACCAACGGCAGGCAAAACACTGGGGAAGCCAGGAACCAATAACGGGGAGTACACTAAGCAGCTGCCCTTAGTCTCAGGAGTAGCGGGGAACAGATTAAGCAACAGCCGGGAAAAGATCAGCCAACCGCGGGGGAACTCATTAACCAGTTTCGTGGGAACTCATTAACCAGTTTCGTGGGAACTCATTAACCAGTTTCGGGAAAACTTCCACCAAAGGCGGGGAAAGCATCGACCAACGGCGGGGAAGCCATTGTCCAACAGGGGGGAGCACATTAAGCAGCTGCCCTTAGTATCAGGAGCAGCGGGGAACAGATTAAGCAACAGCCGGGAAAAGATCAACCAACCGCGGGGGAACTCATTAACCAGTTTCCTGGGAACTCATTAACCAGTTTCGGGAAAACTTCCACCAAAGGCGGGGAAAGCATCGACCAGCGGCGGGGAAGCCTTTGTCCAACAGTGGGGAGCACATTAAGCAGCTGCCCTTAGTCTCAGGAGCAGCGGGGTACAAATGAACCAGCAGCGGGGAAAACAGCTTCGTGGGAACTCATTAACCAGTTTCGGGGGAACTCATTAACCAGTTTCGGGAAAACGTCCACCAACGGCGGGGAAAGCATCAACCAACGGCGGGGATGCCATTGTCCAACAGGGGGGAGCACATTAAGCAGCTGCCCTTAGTATCAGGAGCAGCGGGGAACAGATTAAGCAACAGCCGGGAAAAGATCAGGAAACCGCGGGGGAACTCATTAACCAGTTTCCTGGGAACTCATTAACCAGTTTCGTGGGAACTCATTAACCAGTTTCGGGAAAACTTCCACCAAAGGCGGGGAAAGCATCAACCAGCGGCGGGGAAGCCTTTGTCCAACAGTGGGGAGCACATTAAGCAGCTGCCCTTAGTATCAGGAGCAGCGGGGAACAGATTAAGCAACAGCCGGGAAAAGATCAGGAAACCGCGGGGGAACTCATTAACCAGTTTCGTGGGAACTCATTAACCAGTTTCGTGGGAACTCATTAACCAGTTTCGGGAAAACATCAACCAGAGGCGGGGAAAACATCAACCAGCGGCGGGGAAGCCATTGTCCAACAGGGGGGAGCACATTAAGCAGCTGCCCTTAGTATCAGGAGCAGCGGGGTACAAATGAACCAGCAGCGGGGAAAACAACTTCGTGGGAACTCATTAACCAGTTTCGGGGGAACTCATTAACCAGTTTCGGGAAAACGTCCACCAAAGGCGGGGAAAACATCAACCAGCGGCGGGGAAGCCATTGTCCAACAGGGGGGAGCACATTAAGCAGCTGCCCTTAGTATCAGGAGCAGCGGGGTACAAATGAACCAGCAGCGGGGAAAACAACTTCGTGGGAACTCATTAACCAGTTTCGGGGGAACTCATTAACCAGTTTCGGGAAAACGTCCACCAAAGGCGGGGAAAACATCAACCAACGGCGGGGAAGCCATTGTCCAACAGGGGGGAGCACATTAAGCAGCTGCCCTTAGTATCAGGAGCAGCGGGGATCAGATTAAGCAACAGCCGGGAAAAGATCAACCAACCGCGGGGGAACTCATTAACCAGTTCCGTGGGAACTCATTAACCAGTTTCGTGGGAACTCATTAACCAGTTTCGGGAAAACGTCCACCAAAGGCGGGGAAAACTTCAACCAACGGCCGGGAAGCCCTTGTCCAACAGTGGGGAGCACATTAAGTAGCTGCCCTTAGTATCAGGAGCAGCGGGGATCAGATTAAGTAACAGCCGGGAAAAGATCAGCCAACCGCGGGGGAACTCATTAACCAGTTTCGTGGGAACTCATTAACCAGTTTCGGGAATACTTCCACCAAAGGCGGGGAAAACATGAACCAACGGCCGGGAAGCCCTTGTCCAACAGTGGGGAGCACATTAAGTAGCTGCCCTTAGTATCAGGAGCAGCGGGGTACAAATGAACCAGCAGCGGGGAAAACAACTCCGTGGGAACTCATTAACCAGTTTCGTGGGAACTCATTAACCAGTTTCGGGAAAACGTCCACCCAAAGGCGGGGAAGGCATCAACCAACGGCGGGGAAGCCATTGTCCAACAGTGGGGAGCACATTAAGCAGCTGCCCTTAGTATCAGGAGCAGCGGGGATCAGATTAAGCAACAGCCGGGAAAAGATCAAACAACCGCGGGGGAACTCATTAACCAGTTCCGTGGGAACTCATTAACCAGTTTCGTGGGAACTCATTAACCAGTTTCGGGAAAACCTCCACCAAAGGCGGGGAAAGCATGAACCAACGGCGGGGAAGCCACTGTCCAACAGGGGGGAGCACATTAAGCAGCTGCCCTTAGTATCAGGAGCAGCGGGGTACAAATGAACCAGCAGCGGGGAAAGCAACTTCGTGGGAACTCATTAACCAGTTTCGGGGGAACTCATTAACCAGTTTCGGGAAAACGTCCACCAGAGGCGGGGAAAACATCAACCAACGGCGGGGAAGCCATTGTCCAACAGTGGGGAGCACATTAAGCAGCTGCCCTTAGTCTCAGGAGCAGCGGGGATCAGATTAAGCAACAGCCGGGAAAAGATCAAACAACCGCGGGGGAACTCATTAACCAGTTCCGTGGGAACTCATTAACCAGTTTCGTGGGAACTCATTAACCAGTTTCGGGAAAACCTCCACCAAAGGCGGGGAAAGCATGAACCAACGGCGGGGAAGCCACTGTCCAACAGGGGGGAGCACATTAAGCAGCTGCCCTTAGTATCAGGAGCAGCGGGGTACAAATGAACCAGCAGCGGGGAAAGCAACTTCGTGGGAACTCATTAACCAGTTTCGGGGGAACTCATTAACCAGTTTCGGGAAAACGTCCACCAGAGGCGGGGAAAGCATCAACCAACGGCGGGGAAGCCTTTGTCCAACAGGGGGGAGCACATTAAGCAGCTGCCCTTAGTATCAGGAGCAGCGGGGTACAAATGAACCAGCAGCGGGGAAAACAGCTTCGTGGGAACTCATTAACCAGTTTCGGGGGAACTCATTAACCAGTTTCGGGAAAACTTCCACCAAAGGCGGGGAAAGCATGAACCAACGGCGGGGAAGGCATTGTCCAACCGGGGGGAGCACATTAAGCAGCTGCCCTTAGTATCAGGAGCAGCGGGGATCAGATTAAGCAACAGCCGGGAAAAGATCAGCCAACCGCGGGGGAACTCATTAACCAGTTTCGTGGGAACTCATTAACCAGTTTCGTGAAAACGTCCACCAAAGGCGGGGAAAACATCAACCAACGGCGGGGAAGCCTTTGTCCAACAGGGCGGAGCACATTAAGCAGCTGCCCTTAGTATCAGGAGCAGCGGGGTACAAATGAACCAGCAGCGGGGAAAACAGCTTCGTGGGAACTCATTAACCAGTTTCGGGGGAACTCATTAACCAGTTTCGGGAAAACTTCCACCAAAGGCGCGGAAAGCATGAACCAACGGCGGGGAAGGCATTGTCCAACCGGGGGGAGCACATTAAGCAGCTGCCCTTAGTATCAGGAGCAGCGGGGATCAGATTAAGCAACAGCCGGGAAAAGATCAGCCAACCGCGGGGGAACTCATTAACCAGTTTCGTGGGAACTCATTAACCAGTTTCGGGAAAACTGCCACCAACGGCGGGGAAAACATGCACCAACGGCGGGGAAGCCATTGTCCAACAGGGGGGAGCACATTAAGCAGCTGCCCTTAGTATCAGGAGCAGCGGGGTACAAATGAACAAGCAGCGGGGAAAACAACTCCGTGGGAACTCATTAACCAGTTTCGTGGGAACTCATTAACCAGTTTCGGGAAAACGTCCACCAAAGGCGGGGAAAACATCAACCAGCGGCGGGGAAGCCATTGTCCAACAGGGGGGAGCACATTAAGCAGCTGCCCTTAGTATCAGGAGCAGCGGGGTACAAATGAACCAGCAGCGGGGAAAACAGCTTCGTGGGAACTCATTAACCAGTTTCGGGGGAACTCATTAACCAGTTTCGGGAAAACGTCCACCAAAGGCGGGGAAAACATCAACCAACGGCGGGGAAGCCATTGTCCAACAGGGGGGAGCACATTAAGCAGCTGCCCTTAGTATCAGGAGCAGCGGGGATCAGATTAAGCAACAGCCGGGAAAAGATCAACCAACCGCGGGGGAACTCATTAACCAGTTCCGTGGGAACTCATTAACCAGTTTCGTGGGAACTCATTAACCAGTTTCGGGAAAACGTCCACCAAAGGCGGGGAAAACATCAACCAACGGCGGGGAAGCCATTGTCCAACAGTGGGGAGCACATTAAGCAGCTGCCCTTAGTGTCAGGAGCAGCGGGGATCAGATTAAGCAACAGCCGGGAAAAGATCAGGAAACCGCGGGGGAACTCATTAACCAGTTTCGTGGGAACTCATTAACCAGTTTCGGGAAAACCTCCACCAAAGGCGGGGAAAGCATGAACCAACGGCCGGGAAGCCCTTGTCCAAAAGTGGGGAGCACATTAAGTGGCTGCCCTTAGTATCAGGAGCAGCGGGGATCAGATTAAGCAACAGCCGGGAAAAGATCAGCCAACCGCGGGGGAACTCATTAACCAGTTTCGTGGGAACTCATTAACCAGTTTCGGGAATACTTCCACCAAAGGCGGGGAAAACATGAACCAACGGCGGGGAAGCCATTGTCCAACAGTGGGGAGCACATTAAGCAGCTGCCCTTAGTATCAGGAGCAGCGGGGTACAAATGAACCAGCAGCGGGGAAAACAGCTTCGTGGGAACTCATTAACCAGTTTCGTGGGAACTCATTAACCAGTTTCGTGGGAACTCATTAACCTGTTTCGGGAAAACATCCACCAAAGGCGGGGAAAGCATCAACCAACGGCGGGGAAGCCATTGTCCAGCGGTGGGGAGCACATTAAGCAGCTGCCCTTAGTATCAGGAGCAGCGGGGTACAAATGAACAAGCAGCGGGGAAAACAACTCCGTGGGAACTCATTAACCAGTTTCGTGGGAACTCATTAACCAGTTTCGGGAAACCTTCCACCAAAGGCGGGGAAAACATGCACCAACGGCGGGGAAGCCATTGTCCAACAGGGGGGAGTACATTAAGCAGCTGCCCTTAGTATCAGGAGCAGCGGGGTACAAATGAACCAGCAGCGGGGAAAACAACTCCGTGGGAACTCATTAACCAGTTTCGTGGGAACTCATTAACCAGTTTCGGGAAAACGTCCACCAAAGGCGGGGAAAACATCAACCAGCGGCGGGGAAGCCATTGTCCAACAGGGGGGAGCACATTAAGCAGCTGCCCTTAGTATCAGGAGCAGCGGGGTACAAATGAACCAGCAGCGGGGACAACAACTCCGTGGGAACTCATTAACCAGTTTCGTGGGAACTCATTAACCAGTTTCGGGAAACCTTCCACCAAAGGCGGGGAAAACATGCACCAGCGGCGGGGAAGCCATTGTCCAACAGGGGGGAGCACATTAAGCAGCTGCCCTTAGTATCAGGAGCAGCGGGGATCAGATTTAGCAGCAGCCGGGAAAAGATCAGGAAACCGCGGGGGAACTCATTAACCAGTTTCGTGGGAACTCATTAACCAGTTTCGTGGGAACTCATTAACCAGTTTCGGGAAAACGTCCAGCAAAGGCGGGGAAAACATGAACCAGCGGCGGGGAAGCCATTGTCCAACAGGGGGGAGCACATTAAGCAGCTGCCCTTAGTATCAGGAGCAGCGGGGTACAAATGAACCAGCAGCGGGGACAACAACTCCG
Organism: Mustelus asterias; assembly: GCF_964213995.1. Classification (NCBI taxonomy): domain Eukaryota; kingdom Metazoa; phylum Chordata; class Chondrichthyes; order Carcharhiniformes; family Triakidae; genus Mustelus; species Mustelus asterias. The sequence continues at coordinate 35,530 of NW_027592177.1, forward strand.
TGGGAACTCATTAACCAGTTTCGTGGGAACTCATTAACCAGTTTCGGGAAACCTTCCACCAAAGGCGGGGAAAACATGCACCAACGGCGGGGAAGCCATTGTCCAACAGGGGGGAGCACATTAAGCAGCTGCCCTTAGTATCAGGAGCAGCGGGGATCAGATTTAGCAGCAGCCGGGAAAAGATCAGGAAACCGCGGGGGAACTCATTAACCAGTTTCGTGGGAACTCATTAACCAGTTTCGTGGGAACTCATTAACCAGTTTCGGGAAAACGTCCAGCAAAAGGCGGGGAAAACATGAACCAGCGGCGGGGAAGGCATTGTCCAACAGGGGGGAGCACATTAAGCAGCTGCCCTCAGTCTCAGGAGCAGCGGGGATCAGATTAAGCAACAGCCGGGAAAAGATCAACCAACCGCGGGGGAACTCATTAACCAGTTTCGTGGGAACTCATTAACCAGTTTCGGGGGAACTCATTAACCAGTTTCGGGAAACCTTCCACCAAAGGCGGGGAAAGCATGAACCAACGGCGGGGAAGCCATTGTCCAACCGGGGGGAGCACATTAAGCAGCTGCCCTTAGTATCAGGAGCAGCGGGGATCAGATTAAGCAACAGCCGGGAAAAGATCAGCCAACCGCGGGGGAACTCATTAACCAGTTTCGGGGGAACTCATTAACCAGTTTCGGGAAAACATGAACCAAGGGCGGGGAAAACATCAAACAACGGCGGGGAAGCCATTGTCCAACAGGGGGGAGCACATTAAGCAGCTGCCCTTAGTAGCAGGAGCAGCGGGGTACAAATGAACCAGCAGCGGGGAAAACAACTTCGTGGGAACTCATTAACCAGTTTCGTGGGAACTCATTAACCAGTTTCGGGAAAACATGAACCAAAGGCGGGGAAAGCATCAACCAACGGCGGCGAAGCCATTGTCCAACAGTGGGGAGCACATTAAGCAGCTGCCCTTAGTATCAGGAGCGGCGGGGATCAGATTAAGCAACAGCCGGGAAAAGATCAGCCAACCGCGGGGGAACTCATTAACCAGTTTCGTGGGAACTCATTAACCAGTTTCGTGGGAACTCATTAACCAGTTTCGGGAAAACGTCCACCAAAGGCGGGGAAAGCATCAACCAACGGCGGGGAAGCCATTGTCCAACCGGGGGGAGCACATTAAGCAGCTGCCCTTAGTATCAGGAGCAGCGGGGATCAGATTAAGCAACAGCCGGGAAAAGATCAGCCAACCGCGGGGGAACTCATTAACCAGTTTCCTGGGAACTCATTAACCAGTTTCGTGGGAACTCATTAACCAGTTTCGGGAAAACGTCCACCAAAGGCGGGGAAAACATCAACCAACGGCGGGGAAGCCATTGTCCAACAGACGGGAGCACATTAAGCAGCTGCCCTTAGTATCAGGAGCAGCGGGGATCAGATGAAGCAACAGCCGTGAAAAGAACAGCGAACCGCGGGGGAACTCATTAACCAGTTTCGTGGGAACTCATTAACCAGTTTCGGGAAAACTTCCACCAAAGGCGGGGAAAACATGCACCAACGGCGGGGAAGCCTTTGTCCAACAGGGGGGAGCACATTAAGCAGCTGCCCTTAGTATCAGGAGCAGCGGGGTACAAATGAACCAGCAGCGGGGAAAACAGCTTCGTGGGAACTCATTAACCAGTTTCGGGGGAACTCATTAACCAGTTTCGGGAAAACGTCCACCAAAGGCGGGGAAAACATCAACCAACGGCGGGGAAGCCATTGTCCAACAGGGGGGAGCACATTAAGCAGCTGCCCTTAGTATCAGGAGCAGCGGGGATCAGATTAAGCAACAGCCGGGAAAAGAACAGCCAACCGCGGGGGAACTCATTAACCAGTTTCGTGGGAACTCATTAACCAGTTTCGTGGGAACTCATTAACCAGTTTCGGGAAAACGTCCACCAAAGGCGGGGAAAACATGAACCAACGGCGGGGAGGCCATTGTCCAACAGGGGGGAGCACATTAAGCAGCTGCCCTTAGTATCAGGAGCAGCGGGGATCAGATTAAGCAACAGCCGGGAAAAGATCAGCCAACCGCGGGGGAACTCATTAACCAGTTTCCTGGGAACTCATTAACCAGTTTCGGGAAAACTTCCACCAAAGGCGGGGAAAACATGCACCAACGGCGGGGAAGCCATTGTCCAACAGGGGGGAGCACATTAAGCAGCTGCCCTTAGTATCAGGAGCAGCGGGGTACAAATGAACCAGCAGCGGGGAAAACAGCTTCGTGGGAACTCATTAACCAGTTTCGTGGGAACTCATTAACCAGTTTCGGGGGAACTCATTAACCAGTTTCGGGAAAACTTCCACCAAAGGCGGGGAAAACATGCACCAACGGCGGGGAAGCCATTGTCCAACAGGGGGGAGCACATTAAGCAGCTGCCCTTAGTATCAGGAGCAGCGGGGTACAAATGAACCAGCAGCGGGGAAAACAGCTTCGTGGGAACTCATTAACCAGTTTCGTGGGAACTCATTAACCAGTTTCGTGGGAACTCATTAACCAGTTTCGGGAAAACTTCAACCAGAGGCGGGGAAAGCATCAACCAACGGCGGGGAAGCCTTTGTCCAACAGGGGGGAGCACATTAAGCAGCTGCCCTTAGTATCAGGAGCAGCGGGGTACAAATGAACCAGCAGCGGGGAAAACAACTTCGTGGGAACTCATTAACCAGTTTCGTGGGAACTCATTAACCAGTTTCGGGAAAACATCCACCAAAGGCGGGGAAAGCATCAACCAACGGCGGCGAAGCCATTGTCCAACAGTGGGGAGCACATTAAGCAGCTGCCCTTAGTATCAGGAGCAGCGGGGATCAGATTAAGCAACAGCCGGGAAAAGATCAGCCAACCGCGGGGGAACTCATTAACCAGTTTCGTGGGAACTCATTAACCAGTTTCGTGGGAACTCATTAACCAGTTTCGGGAAAACGTCCACCAAAGGCGGGGAAAGCATCAACCAACGGCGGGGAAGCCATTGTCCAACAGACGGGAGCACATTAAGCAGCTGCCCTTAGTATCAGGAGCAGCGGGGATCAGAGTAAGCAACAGCCGGGAAAAGATCAGCCAACCGCGGGGGAACTCATTAACCAGTTTCGTGGGAACTCATTAACCAGTTTCGGGAAAACTTTCACCAAAGGCGGGGAAAACATGCACCAACGGCGGGGAAGCCATTGTCCAACAGGGGGGAGCACATTAAGCAGCTGCCCTTAGTATCAGGAGCAGCGGGGTACAAATGAACCAGCAGCGGGGAAAAAAACTTCGTGGGAACTCATTAACCAGTTTCGTGGGAACTCATTAACCTGTTTCGGGAAAACGTCCACCAAAGGCGGGGAAAGCATCAACCAACGGCGGGGAAGCCATTGTCAAACAGTGGGGAGCACATTAAGCAGCTGCCCTTAGTATCAGGAGCAGCGGTGCACAAATGAACCAGCAGCGGGGAAAACAGCTTCGTGGGAACTCATTAACCAGTTTCGGGGGAACTCATTAACCAGTTTCGGGAAATCTTCCACCAGAGGCGGGGAAAGCATCAACCAACGGCGGGGAAGCCTTTGTCCAACAGGGGGGAGCACATTAAGCAGCTGCCCTTAGTCTCAGGAGCAGCGGGGAACAGATTAAGCAACAGCCGGGAAAAGATCAGCCAACCGCGGGGGAACTCATTAACCAGTTTCGTGGGAACTCATTAACCAGTTTCGTGGGAACTCATTAACCAGTTTCGGGAAAACGTCCACCAACGGCGGGGAAAGCATCAGCCAACGGCGGGGAAGCCATTGTCCAACAGTGGGGAGCACATTAAGCAGCTGCCCTTAGTATCAGGAGCAGCGGGGATCAGATTAAGCAACAGCCGGGAAAAGATCAGCCAACCGCGGGGGAACTCATTAACCAGTTTCCTGGGAACTCATTAACCAGTTTCGGGAAATCCTCCACCAAAGGCGGGGAAAGCATCGACCAACGGCCGGGAAGCCTTTGTCCAACAGTGGGGAGCACATTAAGCAGCTGCCCTTCGTCTCAGGAGCAGCGGGGTACAAATGAACCAGCAGCGGGGAAAACAACTTCGTGGGAACTCATTAACCAGTTTCGTGGGAACTCATTAACCAGTTTCGGGAAAACATCCACCAGAGGCGGGTAAAGCATCAACCAACGGCGGGGAAGCCATTGTCCAACAGGGGGCAGTACATTAAGCAGCTGCCCTAAGTATCAGGAGCAGCGGGGATCAGATTAAGCAACAGCCGGGAAAAGATCAACCAACCGCGGGGGAACTCATTAACCAGTTTCGTGGGAACTCATTAACCAGTTTCGGGGGAACTCATTAACCAGTTTCGGGAAACCTTCCACCAAAGGCGGGGAAAACATCAACCAGCGGCGGGGAAGCCATTGTCCAACAGGCGGGAGCACATTAAGCAGCTGCCCTTAGTATCAGGAGCAGCGGGGTACAAATGAACCAGCAGCGGGGAAAACAGCTTCGTGGGAACTCATTAACCAGTTTCGGGGGAACTCATTAACCAGTTTCGGGAAAACATCCACCAGAGGCGGGGAAAGCATCGACCAACGGCGGGGAAGCCTTCGTCCAACTGGGGGGAGCACGTTATGCAGCTGCCCTCAGTATCAGGAGCAGCGGGGTGCAAATGAACCAGCAGCGGGGAAAACAACTTCGTGGGAACTCATTAACCAGTTTCGTGGGAACTCATTAACCAGTTTCGGGAAAACATCCACCAGAGGCGGGTAAAGCATCAACCAACGGCGGGGAAGCCATTGTCCAACAGGGGGCAGTACATTAAGCAGCTGCCCGTGGTATCAGGAGCTGCGGGGATCAGACTAAGCAACAGCCGGGAAAACATTAACCAACTTCGGGGGAACTCATTAACCAATTATTTGATGACCGGTAGGCGGCGCTCTATCGGCTTCGGCGACCGGCGGGTGGCGGTTCGGGGTCGTGGCGACCCGGGGCGAGGCGGCCCGGCCGTTGAAATCGCGAAAAAACGCGTTTTTAAAAAGAACCGTCGGTCCCCATCGGGATGGATTTGACCCCCTCATGCCGCCTTCGGGACCTCTTCGGCGGCATGACTACCGGAGGTGTTCCCGCCGAGGTGGACACTTGCATTTTCTGGCACGGGGGGTTGGCGGGGTACCTGCAGAATAGCAGGAAGGCGATGGCAATGACATGTGGCAACTCATTAACCAGTTTTGACTTTGCTGCATTGAAGGCGGAAAATCGAAACAGGGCCCCGCTCGAGCCCCCAGGTCTGCCGGGACCGCACCGGGCCGCCGCCCCGACGGCCGTTCGGCCAGAATGGGCTAGTATTTCTCCGGATTTTTGGCCGTTTTTCCGACTTTTTCGGACGTCGGAAAAGCGGCGGCCTGGCCACCGGCCGCGGCCGGGGGTGCCTTCCCCTCGAGCGAGGGCCCGGAATTCACCCGTTTGCAGCCCCGGAGGAGCTCCGCCGGCGGCCGGAATGGTTGAGACCATCGGCCGCGCTGAACGGAGCTCGGGTAACTCATTAACCAAACTGGACTTGGCCCCGGGCGCAGGAGGGGGGGTCCAGGTGAGGGCTGGCAGGCCGTGGCCACCCGGCAGCAGTGATGCACCCGCGATGGCGGTAGTCCTTCCGATTCGGAGGCTCCCTGGCCCCGCAGAGCAAAAATGGGAGCCGCACGGAGCTCTATGAAGTCAGATCCGGTCGGTGGTGGCGGGGCAGGGTGCACGGTTTCCCGCAGAGCTCGGCGGATCCGTCCCGCCGAGGTGGCCACTCGCATTTTCTGGCAGGGGAGTCCCGAGGCTGGTTAACCAGTTACCCCCGGAAGTGGGGATGGAGTTGAGATTGAACCGTTTTGCGGGGCCTCCGGGCCCCTTCCCCGGTAGGACTACCGGGGCACACCCCGCCGAGGTGGCCACTTGCATTTTCTGGCACGGTGGGTTGGCGGGGTACCTGCAGAATAGCAGGAAGGCGATGGCAATGACATGTGGCAACTCATTAACCAGTTTTGAGTTTGCTGCATTGAAGGAGGAAAATCGAAGCAGGGCCCCGCTCGAGCCCCCAGGTCTGCCGGGACCGCACCGGGCCGCCGCCCCGCCGGCCGTTCGGCCAGAATGGGCTAGTATTTCTCCGGATTTTTGGCCGTTTTTCCGACTTTTTCGGACGTCGGAAAAGCGGCGGCCTGGCCACCGGCCGCGGCCGGGGGTGCCTTCCCCTCGAGCGAGGGCCCGGAATTCACCCGTTTGCAGCCCCGGAGGAGCTCCGCCGGCGGCCGGAATGGTTGAGACCATCGGCCGCGCTGAACGGAGCTCGGGTAACTCATTAACCAAACTGGACTTGGCCCCGGGCGCAGGAGGGGGGGTCCAGGTGAGGGCTGGCAGGCCGTGGCCACCCGGCAGCAGTGATGCACCCGCGATGGCGGTAGTCCTTCCGATTCGGAGGCTCCCTGGCCCCGCAGAGCAAAAATGGGAGCCGCACGGAGCTCTATGAAGTCAGATCCGGTCGGTGGTGGCGGGGCAGGGTGCACGGTTTCCCGCAGAGCTCGGCGGATCCGTCCCGCCGAGGTGGCTACTCGCATTTTCTGGCAGGGGAGTCCCGAGGCTGGTTAACCAGTTACCCCCGGAAGTGGGGATGGAGTTGAGATTGAACCGTTTTGCGGGGCCTCCGGGCCCCTTCCCCGGTAGGACTACCGGGGCACACCCCGCCGAGGTGGCCACTTGCATTTTCTGGCACGGTGGGTTGGCGGGGTACCTGCAGAATAGCAGGAAGGCGATGGCAATGACATGTGGCAACTCATTAACCAGTTTTGAGTTTGCTGCATTGAAGGAGGAAAATCGAAGCAGGGCCCCGCTCGAGCCCCCAGGTCTGCCGGGACCGCACCGGGCCCGCCGCCCCGACGGCCGTTCGGCCAGATTGGGCTAGTATTTCCCCGGATTTTCGGCCGTTTTTCCGACTTTTTCGGCCGTCGGAAAAGCGGCGGCCTGGGCACCGGCCGCGGCCGGGGGTGCCTTCCCCTCGAGCGAGGGCCCGGACCTCACCCGGTTGCAGCCCCGGGTGGGGCTCCGCCGGCGGCCGGAATGGTTGAGACCATCGGCCGCGCTGAACGGAGGTCTGGTAAATCATTAACCAAACTGGACTTAGTCTCTGGCAAGAGAGATGGTCCAGCCGACGGGCACGACCGAGGGCCCGGACCTCACCCGGTTGCAGCCCCGGGTGGGGCTCCGCCGGCGGCCGGAATGGTTGAGACCATCGGCCGCGCTGAACGGAGGTCTGGTAAATCATTAACCAAACTGGACTTAGTCTCTGGCAAGAGAGATGGTCCAGCCGACGGGCACGACCGAGGGCCCCGGACCTCACCCGGTTGCAGCCCCGGGTGGAGCTCCGCCGGCGGCCGGAATGGTTGAGACCATCGGCCGCGCTGAACGGAGCTCTGGTAAATCATTAACCAAACTGGACTTAGTCTCTGGCAAGAGAGATGGTCCAGCCGACGGGCACGACCGAGGGCCCCGGACCTCACCCGGTTGCAGCCCCGGGTGGAGCTCCGCCGGCGGCCGGAATGGTTGAGACCATCGGCCGCGCTGAACGGAGCTCTGGTAAATCATTAACCAAACTGGACTTAGTCTCTGGCAAGAGAGATGGTCCAGCCGACGGGCACGACCGAGGGCCCCGGACCTCACCCGGTTGCAGCCCCGGGTGGAGCTCCGCCGGCGGCCGGAATGGTTGAGACCATCGGCCGCGCTGAACGGAGCTCTGGTAAATCATTAACCAAACTGGACTTAGTCTCTGGCAAGAGAGATGGTCCAGCCGACGGGCACGGTGGCAGAGTTAGCCGAACTTGACTTAGCCTCTGGCCGCAGAGAGGGTCCATCAAACGGGGCACGGTGGGAGATTAAGCCGCACTAGGCTCAGGCTCTGGCCACGGGAGGGTGGCCCAGGTGTGAGCCGGCAGTAAATGGTGAACCAGTGAAAAGCCAGCACCCGAGGGTGCGGTTGTGCTGCCGACTTGGAGGCTCCCTGTGCCCGCAGAGCAAAAATGTGAGCACAGACGGAAGTCTATGAAGTCAGATCCGGTCGGCGGTCGCCAGGCTCGGTGCATGGTTTCCCGCAGAGGTTGGTGGATCCGTCCCGCCGAGGTGGGCACCTGCATTTTCTGGCACAAGTGTCCGGAGGCTGGTTAATGAGTTGCCGCCGGTAGCCCGCATGGAGTTGCGATTGACCCGTTTTGCGGGCCCCCCAGGCCTCATTCTCGGTAGGACTACCGGGCCGCACCCCGCCGAGGTGGACACCTGCATTTTCTGGCAGGGGGGGTTGGCGGGGTGCCCGGGGATTTTCGGGAACTCGTTTTTCAGAACATTTTTTGGCTAGCGGTGTCAGTTTGAAAGTACCCAGGAAAGTGCTACTTCACAAAAGGGGACTTTTTCCAAATATATAACCTCTTGAAGAGCACCTCAGTGTCGGAGGGGGCAGACACTTTACTTCATTTATGGCTAATTCCTCGGGTACGTTCTGGAAAACGGACAGAGTTGCCTGGCCGGTGGTGACTCTTTGGCAGATACATATATATATATATATATATATTACGGCTTTTTCTATATATGTATCAAAGTGTGATAAACACTTGTGCAAAAAAACCAGACAACGGAATTGACGGCACTTTGTAAACGGCCTGCAAAGTACAAAGTCTGAGTTTTTTAAAAAAGTGGCACTCGGTGGTAGGGAGTGCCGGCGCTTTGAAACGGCACAGATGCCACGTTCCCTTGGGTTGCACTTCGTTCTGTGAGGCCTTAAAGTGCGTGCCCAGAAACCTCTGAATGCAAAAGGCGCGCACGCCGGTAGTGGGCTGCAACAATCAGTGCGTTTGCCTATCCATGCCTAAGCCTGGCGACCCTGCGGGCGATGATGGCATGTCTTGGGCGTTGGCCATGGACTGGGTCGGGCTTGACAGTTCGTGCTCTTCGCCTGTGACATATCCGGACTGACCGGACGCTCGTGTTCGACGCGGTAGGGCCCTTGGCGGGTTCATCGTTGATGCGCTGGTGCTTCAGGCTGAGCGGTTGTCCCTCTGTGGTCCCGACTGCACATCGGGCGGACACCGAGCGAGTCGGTTGGCAGAACTTTCCGTTTGGACTCTCCTCCGTGTGAGGCCGAGGCGCCCGTGTGCGTTACGGTAGTGGCACTTGACGGACCCGTGGAACGGGGCGGTGGTCTGCGGACGCCGCGTGGGGCACCCGTTCCTCAGGCCGTGCACACCATTTCTCTGGCAAGTCCGAGGGCGGCGGTGGCAGCACCACACGTGTCTGGGCACTGTGGCAAACTCCTTCTGTGTGCGTGCCTGCCCCGCCGTCAATTCTGTTGGTACCCGTTTGTTGCACCGAAATACAAAGAGCGGAACCGAGCACCGGCTTCCCTGTCAGGGGGGGAAGACCCGTCTGCAACACCTTACCCCTGAGGGCGACACAGCCCCGGCCGGCTTTGACTACCG
>NW_027592177.1:50000-52500 GCF_964213995.1 Mustelus asterias
CTTGAGCGAGTGTCCTCCGCGTTCGAGAGAATGTGCCTGTCCGCGGGGGCAGCCGCGCTTGCGAGCGTTCCGCCGCGCCCCCTTCCCCAGCCCGCCGAGGTTGGGGCGTGCGGGGTCGGCTTGCGCCCGTAGCGTCGGCCTGTCCTCCGCGGCTTGCACCCGACTCAGTCCGCTGCGGCCTCGCCTCGACTCTCGAGCCTTCCGCCAGACGGTGACACCAGAGAACTCTGCCTCTGGCTGTTGCGGGGCGTGACGGCGCGTGTCGGGCTCCGGCCCGTCACCCACGCCGGCACTCAACGCCTGCGAGCGCCCTGTTTCCTCCGAGAAAGGTTTTTCGCTTGATTGTCGCTCGAGTGCGTGTGCCTCCGGGGCTCACGCCGTGGTACGCGCCAGGCTGGGGCTCCACCGTCACGTCGGCGGGGGAGCGTTTAGCGCGTCCCAGGATCGGACAACCTCTCCGGGGGCCCGAGCCGAAACCCGACACGGTATAAAAGTCGTAACAAGGTTTCTGTTGGTGAACACGTTGTGAAGGATCTTTGTCGGCCGGGGGCCCGCCACCTCTCCGGGGAGGGCGGCCCGTCACTCCTTGAACGCGAAGGCTGGCGCCGGTTGGGCCAGGCAGGAGAGCCTCACGGGGGCCGGCCCCGGGGCCAGGTATCGGACAACCTCTCCGGGGGCCCGAACCGAAACCCGTAACACAGAATAAAAATCGTAACAAGGTTTCTGTTGGTGAACACGTTGTGAAGGATCTTTGTCGGCCGGGGGCCCGCCACCTCTCCGGGGAGGGCGGCCCGTCACTCCTTGAACGCGAAGGCTGGCGCCGGTTGGGCCAGGCAGGAGAGCCTCACGGGGGCCGGCCCCGGGGCCAGGTATCGGACAACCTCTCCGGGGGCCCGAACCGAAACCCGTAACACAGAATAAAAATCGTAACAAGGTTTCTGTTGGTGAACACGTTGTGAAGGATCTTTGTCGGCCGGGGGCCCGCCACCTCTCCGGAGAGGGCGGCCCGTCACTCCTTGAACTCGAAGGCTGCGCCGGTTGGGCCAGGCAGGAGAGCCTCACGGGGGTTGGCCCCGGGGCCGTGGCCCGTACTGACGCTGGCGCCTCCCACGCGGGTGGGAGGTCACACCGACAATTTCGCCGTACCCGTCGAACGGGCCTGGTCACCCGTACGCACGTTCCGCCGAAGCCGGGCGACGTCGATCTCGGTCCCACTCGGTTGGGCCGGCGCGCGGGCGCCGCCACCGACGAGCACGCACACGCTCGGTTGCACGCCGGCAAGTCCATGCGGGTGCCGCACACGCTACGCCTGCGCCGTTGGAAGGGCTTCGCCATTGGCTTCGTAGGGTGTCTTTGCAGTCCGTCCGAGAGGTGGGGGCACGCACGGCAACACGGCCGGCCTGCCTGCGTGGGACGATGCGGTCCTTTCGTTCAGCGGTTCGGCGGTTTGGCCGGCGCGAGCAGACGCTCGGAGGGAGACGGTGGCGTCAGCCACGCACTCACTCCGCTTCTGCAGTCCGGTCCACTCCGCCCGTTCTAGCTGCTCGTTTGGTCCCTCGCCCGCCAGCAGACCGTTCCGCCGACGGTGCTCCTCCTCCGCAGCGACTTCTGCCTAGCCGCTCTGCCGGGTGCGATGTCACCGGCGTCCGCACCGATCCTCGGCACGGCGCGTGTGCGCACCTGTGGGCCGCCGCCCCGTGCTCCACGTCCGTCTGTGTGTGCCCGCTGTGGGGACCGTCTTCCTCTCGCCTTGGCGACGGCTTGCGGGCTGCGACGTGACCTTGCCACCGCCTTGCAGCATTACATCCGCAGTTGAAACGAAGAGAGCTGCTGCGGGCTTGGGTGCTTGTCCTGGCGGCTTGTCGACGGGACCACGGTGAACGGCCACTGTGTGACTCCGCAGGGAGACGTTCTGGTGCAGTCAGGGGCCTTTTTGTCTCCCGCCGCGGTGAAGCTTTGGTCGCATTCTAGTCACTCTCTTCAAAGCCCGGTGAGGGGTACCTGTTCATGCTCACCATTCCTCCGGCACCCGTGTGCGGAGGGTGGGTGCGAGGTTTAAAGATTCGTTGTCCGCCTGTCGGTCCGGTCTGGTCTCGTGCTGACTTGAGCGAGCGTCCACCGCGTTCGAGAGAATGTGCCTGTCCGCGGGGGCAGCCGCGCTTGCGAGCGTTCCGCCGCGCCCCCTTCCCCAGCCCGCCGAGGTTGGGGCGTGCGGGGTCGGCTTGCGCCCGTAGCGTCGGCCTGTCCTCCGCGGCTTGCACCCGACTCAGTCCGCTGCGGCCTCGCCTCGACTCTCGAGCCTACCGCCAGACGGTGACACCAGAGAACTCTGCCTCTGGCTGTTGCGGGGCGTGACGGCGCGTGGCGGGCCCCGGCCCCTCACCCACGCCGGCACTCAACGCCTGCGAGCGCCCTGATTCCTCCTTTTTTTCGCTTGATTGTCGCTCGAGTGCGTGCGCCTCCGGGCTCACGCCGTGGTACGCGCCAGGCTGGGGCTCCA
>NW_027592177.1:60000-61607 GCF_964213995.1 Mustelus asterias
CTAAGCCTAACCCTAAGGGAGCAATTTGAAAGTGTGGCCGGCGCGAGGGACGCCTGTGCGGGCGTGGAGAGTCGATGTGGAGTCCTTGTGAGCATGGAGTGTGTTGTAAGGGCGTGTTTCTGCCTGTGCCTTGACCCTAACACTAACCCTAACCCTAGCGCTAACCCTAACCGTAGCCGTCACCCGAACCCTAACCCGAGCCCTAGCCCTAGCCCTCACCCTAACCCTAACCCTAACGGAGCAATTTGAAAGTGTGGCCGGCGTGAGGGGCGCCTGTGCGGGCGTGGAGAGTCAATGTGGAGTGCTTGTGAGCATGGAGTGTGTAGTAAGGGCGTGTTTCTGCCTGTGCCTTGACCCTAACCCTAACCCGAACCCTAACCCTAACCGCGGGTGCGGGGGGGGGGGGGGGGGGGGTTGAACAAACACCGGGGAAGCCATTAACCAACAGCGGGGAGTACATTAAGCAGTTGCCCTTAGTCTCAGGAGCAGCGGGGAACAGATTATCCAACAGCCGGGAAAACATTCACCAACTTCGGGGGAAAGCATGAACGAAATATCGGGAAGACATGAACCAACGGCAGGCAAAACACTGGGGAAGCCAGGAACCAACAACGGGGAGTACACTAAGCAGCTGCCCTTAGTCTCAGGAGTAGCGGGGAACAGATTAAGCAACAGCCGGGAAAAGATCAGCCAACCGCGGGGGAACTCATTAACCAGTTTCGTGGGAACTCATTAACCAGTTTCGGGAAAACCTCCACCAAAGGCGGGGAAAGCATCGACCAACGGCGGGGAAGCCACTGTCCAACAGTGGGGAGCACATTAAGCAGCTGCCCTTAGTCTCAGGAGCAGCGGGGATCAGATTAAGCAACAGCCGGGAAAAGATCAGCCAACCGCGGGGGAACTCATTAACCAGTTTCGTGGGAACTCATTAACCAGTTTCGTGGGAACTCATTAACCAGTTTCGGGAAAACATCCACCAAAGGCGGGGAAAGCATCAACCAACGGCGGGGAAGCCATTGTCCAACCGGGGGGAGCACATTAAGCAGCTGCCCTTAGTATCAGGAGCAGCGGGGATCAGAATAAGCAACAGCCGGGAAAAGATCAGCCAACCGCGGGGGAACTCATTAACCAGTTTCGTGGGAACTCATTAACCAGTTTCGTGGGAACTCATTAACCAGTTTCGGGAAAACTTCCACCAGAGGCGGGGAAAACATGAACCAACGGCGGGGAAGCCATTGTCCAACAGACGGGAGCACATTAAGCAGCTGCCCTTAGTATCAGGAGCAGCGGGGATCAGATTAAGCAACAGCCGGGAAAAGATCAGCCAACCGCGGGGGAACTCATTAACCAGTTTCGTGGGAACTCATTAACCAGTTTCGTGGGAACTCATTAACCAGTTTCGGGAAAACTTCCACCAGAGGCGGGGAAAACATGAACCAACGGCGGGGAAGCCATTGTCCAACAGACGGGAGCACATTAAGCAGCTGCCCTTAGTATCAGGAGCAGCGGGGATCAGATTAAGCAACAGCCGGGAAAAGATCAGCCAACCGCGGGGGAACTCATTAACCAGTTTCGTGGGAACTCATTAACCAGTTTCGGGGGAACTC
>NW_027592178.1:0-61606 GCF_964213995.1 Mustelus asterias
AAACCCCTCCTTATCTCTGTAACCTCTTCCAGCCCCTACAATCCTCCCTATCTCTGTAACCTCCTCCAGCCCCCTAAACTCTTCCCTATCTCTGTAACTGCCTCCAGCCCGTACACCTCCTCCCTATCTCTGTGACCTCCCCCAGCCCTACACCCCCTCCCTATCTCTCTAACCTCCTCCAGCCCCGACAACCCCCCTCCCTATCTCTGTAACCTCCTCCAGCCCCTACAATCCTCCCTAATCTCTGCAACCTTCTCCAGCCCCTACACCCCTCCCTATCTCTGTAACCTCCTCCAGCCCCCTACATCCCTCCCTATCTCTGTAACCTCCTCCAGCCCCTACACCCCTCCCTATCTCATTAACCTCTCCCAGACCCTACACCCCCTCCCTATCTCTGTAACCTCCTCCAACCCCTACACCCCCTCCCTATCTCTGTAACCTCCTCCAGCCCCTACACACCCTCCCTATCTCTGTAACCTCCTCCAACCCCTACACCCCCTCCCTATCTCTGTAACCTCCTCCAACCCCTACACCCCCTCCCTATCTCTGTAACCTCCTCCAGCCCCTACACCCCCTCCCTATCTCTGTAACCTCCTCCATTTCCCCTACACCCCCCTCCCATCTCTGTAACCCCCTCCAGCCCCCCTACACCCCCTCCCTATCTCTGTAACTGCCTCCAGCCCCTACACCCCTCCCTATCTCTGTAACCTCCTCCAGCCCCCTACAACCCTCCCTATCTCTGTAACCTCCTCCAGCCCCTACACCCCCTCCCTATCTCTGTAACCCCCTCCAGCCCCCTACACCCCTTCCCTATCTCTGTAACCTCTCCCAGACCCTACACCCCCTCCCTATCTCTGTAACCTCCTCCAACCCCTACACCCCCTCCCTATCTCTGTAACCTCCTCCAGCCCCTACACCCCCTCCCTATCTCTGTAACCTCCTCCAACCCCTACACCCCCTCCCTATCTCTGTAACCTCCTCCAACCCCTACACCCGCTCCCTATCTCTGTAACCTCCTCCAACCCCTACACCCCCTCCCTATCTCTGTAACCTCCTCCAACCCCTACAACCCTCTCCCTATCTCTGTAACCTCCTCCAGCCCCTACACCCCCTCCTTATCTCTGTAACCTCCTCCAGCCCCTACACCCCCTCCCTATCTCTGTAACCTCCTCCAGCCCCTACACCCCCTCCCTATCTCTGTAACCTCCTCCATCTCCCCTACACCGCCTCCCTATCTCTGTAACCTTCTCCATCTCCCCTACACCTCCCTCCCCATCTCTGTAACCCCCTCCAGCCCCCCTACACCCCCTCCCTATCTCTGTAACTGCCTCCAGCCCCTACACCCCTCCCTATCTCTGTAACCTCCTCCAGCCCCCTACAACCCTCCCTATCTCTGTAACCTCCTCCAGCCCTTAGACCCCTCCCTATCTCTGTAACCTCTCCCAGACCCTACACCCCCTCCCTATCTCTGTAACCTCCTCCAACCCCTACACCCCCTCCCTATCTCTGTAACCTCCTCCAGCCCCTACACCCCCTCCCTATCTCTGTAACCTCCTCCAACCCCTACACCCCCTCCCTATCTCTGTAACCTCCTCCAACCCCTACAACCCTCTCCCTATCTCTATAACCTCCTCCAGCCCCTACACCCCCTCCCTATCTCTGTAACCTCCTCCAGTCCCTACACCCCCTCCCTATCTCTGTAACCTCCTCCAGCCCCTACACCCCCTCCCTATCTCTGTAACCTCCTCCATCTCCCCTACACCGCCTCCCTATCTCTGTAACCTCCTCCAGCCCCTACACCCCCTCCCTATCTCTGTAACCTCCTCCATCTCCCCTACACCCCCTCCCTATCTCTGTAACCTCCTCCAACCCCTACACCCCCTCCCTATCTCTGTAACCTCCTCCAACCCCTACACCCCCTCCCTATCTCTGTAACCTCCTCCAACCCCTACACCCCCTCCCTATCTCTGTAACCTCCTCCAACCCCTACAACCCTCTCCCTATCTCTGTAACCTCCTCCAGCCCCTACACCCCCTCCCTATCTCTGTAACCTCCTCCAGCCCCTACACCCCCTCCCTATCTCTGTAACCTCCTCCAGCCCCCTACACCCCCTCCCTATCTCTGTAACCTCCTCCAGCCCCCTACACCCCCTCCCTATCTCTGTAACCTCCTCCAACCCCTACACCCCCTCCATATCTCTGTAACCTCCTCCAACCCCTACAACCCTCTCCCTATCTCTGTAACCTCCTCCAGACCCTACACCCCCTCCCTATCTCTGTAACCTCCTCCAACCCCTACAACCCTCTCCCTATCTCTGTAACCTCCTCCAGACCCTACACCCCCTCCCTATCTCTGTAACCTCCTCCAGCCCCTACACCCCCTCCCTATCTCTGTAACCTCCTCCATCTCCCCTACACCGCCTCCCTATCTCTGTAACCTCCTCCAGCCCCTACACCCCCTCCCTATCTCTGTAACCTCCTCCAGCCCCTCTACACCCCCTCCCTATCTCTGTAACCTCCTCCAACCCCTACAACCCTCTCCCTATCTCTGTAACCTCCTCCAGACCCTACACCCCCTCCCTATCTCTGTAACCTCCTCCAGCCCCTACACCCCCTCCCTATCTCTGTAACCTCCTCCAGCCCCCTACACCCCCTCCCTATCTCTGTAACCTCCTCCAGCCCCCTACACCCCCTCCCTATCTCTGTAACTGCCTCCAGCACCTACAACCCTCCCTATCATTGTAACCTCTTCCAGACCCGACACCCCCTCCCAATCTCTGTAACCTCCTCCAGCCCCCCTACACCCCCTCCCTATCTCAGTAACCTCCTCCAGCCCCTCTACACCCCCTCTCTATCTCTGTAACCTCCTCCAGCCCCCTACACCTCCGCCCTATCTCTGTAACCTCCTCCAGCCCCTACACCCCTCTCTATCTCTGTAACCTCCTCCAGCCCCTACAATCCTTCCTATCTCTGTAACCTTCTTCAGCCCCGACACCCCCTCCCTATCTCTGTAACCTCCTCCAGCACCTACAACCCTCCCTATCATTGTAACCTCTTCCAGGCCCTACACCCCCTCCCTATCTCTGTAACCTCCTCCAGCCCCTCTACACCCCCTCCCTATCTCTGTAACCTCCTCCAGCCCCTCTACACCCCCTCCCTATCTCTGTAACCTCCTCCAGCCCCTCTACACCCCCTCCCTATCTCTGTAACCTCCTCCAGCCCCTCTACACCCCTCCCTATCTCTGTAATGTCTCCCAGACCCTATAATCCTCCCTCTCTTTGTGTTCTTACCTGGAAGGCTCCCTAGAAACAGCAAGGTGTCTTTCTTGAACCAGGATGTTTTCAGGGCGGCGAAGGCGGTGGCGTCCACGCTCTGATGCCCGCTCTGATCCCCGATTTGCAATGTTGCCTCGCTCTCCGTGATGGTAATGTTGAGGATTTGCCCATTGCACAGCCTGGAGGGCCCACGGATGTCGATGAGCGTGGTGGCTCCCAGGATCAGTTTGAAGTTCTGAGGAGTTAACAGAGACTGGGGTTGGTCAGCGCGGGGGGAAATGGAGAGTGGCCTGCAGGGTTGGAGCTGCAACGCCGAGTGTTGGGACATCCATGGATTAGATCGCCAACTGTGATTGGTCCCAATCTTAGAGATTTCCTCACATGGCTGCCATTGCATCCCCTTTCCTCTGACCCCCACCCCCCACCCTCCCCCCAACCCCACCCCCACCCTCCCCCCAACCCCACCCCCCACCCCCTCCCCAACCCCACCCCCCCACAACCCCACCCAGCACCCGCCATTTTGTATCGCCAACATGCCCACCACCACAGCAACGCAGCTTCCTACTGGCTTAATTGGAAAGCAAATAAAAGCTCCCTTCCCTGATTGGTTAATGTCACTTGGCGGTCATCCCCCTTATGAAAGTTCCGCCCCCTTCATGCAGCGCCTTCCAGACCACAGCGACTCATAGATTCCCTACAGTGCAGATAGGGGCCACTGGGCCCATTGCGTCAGCACCAACTCTCCGACAGGGCATCCCACCCAGGCCCCCTTCCCCGTAACCCCACCTATTTATCCCGCTAATCCCCCCCTAACCCACCCATAGAGTCATAGAGTATTAGTCATAGAGGTTTACATCATGGAAACAGGCCCTTCGGCCCAACTTGTCCATGCCGCCCTTTTTTTTTAAACCCCTAAACTAATCCCAATTGCCCGCGTTTGGCCCATATCCCTCTATACCCATCGTACCCATGTAACTGTCTAAATGCTTTTTAAAAGACAAAATTGTACCCGCCTCTACTACTGCCTCTGGCAGCTCGTTCCAGACACTCATCACCCTCTGTGTGAAAAATTTGTCCCTCTGGACACTTTTGTATCTCTCCCCTCTCACCTTAAACCTATGCCCTCTAGTTTTAGACTCCCCTACCTTTGGGAAAAGATATTGACTATCTAGCTGATCTGTGCCCCTCATTATTTTATAGACCTCTATAAGATCACCCCTCAGCCTCCTACGCTCCAGAGAAAAAAGTCCCAGTCTATCCAGCCTCTCCTTATAACTCAAACCATCAAGACCCGGTAGCATCCTAGTAAATCTTTTCTGCACTCTTTCTAGTTTAATAATATCCTTTCTGTAATAGGGTGACCAGAACTGTACACAGTATTCCAAGTGTGGCCTTACCAATGTCTTGTACAACTTCAACAAGACGTCCCAACTCCTGTATTCAATGTTCTGACCGATGAAACCAAGCATGCCGAATGCCTTCTTCACCACTCTGTCCACCTGTGACTCCACTTTCAAGGAGCTATGAACATCTTTGGACACTAAGGGGCAATTTAGCATGGCCAATCCACCTAACCCGCACATCTTTGGACACGAAAGGGCAATTTAGCATGGCCAATCCACCTAACCTGCACATCTTTGAACACTAAGGGGCAATTTAGCATGGCCAATCCCCCTAACCTGCACATCTTTGGACACTAAGGGGCAATTTGGTATGGCCAATCCCCCTAACCTGCACATCTTTGGACACGAAGGGGCAATTTGGCATGGCCAATCCCCCTAACCTGCACATCTTTGGACACTAAGGGGCAATTTAGCATGGCCAATCCCCCTAACCTGCACATCTTTGGACACGAAGGGGCAATTTGGCATGGCCAATCCCCCTAACCTGCACATCTTTGGACACTAAGGGGCAATTTAGCATGGCCAATCCCCCTAACCTGCACATCTTTGGACACTAAGGGGCAATTTAGCATGGCCAATCCACCTAACCTGCACATCTTTGGACACTAAGGGGCAATTTGGCATGGCTAATACCTAACCTGCACATCTTTGGACACTAAGGGGCAATTTGGCATGGCTAATACCTAACCAATGTGCCACCCTCACTCCCTGAAGTCGACCAACAAGCGAGGGACAGTCTGGGGTACCTCTGCTGTGAGAAGGAGGGTAGTTAGTCCCCTCTACCATTCAATGAGGCTTTCCTCTCCAGGTTTACTGGGAGATGGTGGTGCAGTGGAATTGTCACTGGACTATTAACCCAGAGGTCCATGTTAGTGCTCCAGGGACCCAGGTTCGAATGCCTGGTGGAGTTTAAATTTGGTTGATAAAAACTGGAATTGGAAACCAGGGCGGGATTTTCCAACCACGCTGACTCCAAAGCTGGAAAATCCTGCCCGAGGTCAACAGCATGGTCCATCCCCCCCTCCGCCCGCTACGACTCCCGTGGTGGGTGGGACGGGAAAACTCCACCCCCGACAGTGACAACTATCATCAATTGTCGGAAAAACCCATCTGGGTCACTAATGTCCCTTTAGGGAAGGAAATCTGCCGTCCTTACCCGGTCTGGCAGACATGTGACTCCAGAGCCACAGCCAATGGGGTTGACTCTCAGCTGCCCTCTGAAATGACCGAGTGAGATGCTCATAAGACCATAAGACATAGGAGCAGAATGAGGCCACTCGGCCCATCGAGTCTGCCCCGCCATTCACTCAAGGCTGATATTTTTCTCATCCCCATTCTCCTGCCTTTTCCCCATAACCCCTGATCCCCTTATTAATCAAGAACCTATCTATCTCTGTCTTAAAGACACTCAATGACCCGGCCTCCACAGCCTTCTGAGGCAAAGAGTTCCACAGATTCACCACTCTCTGGCTGAAGAAATTCCTCCTCATCTCTGTTTTAAAGGATCGTCCCTTTAGCCTGAGGTTGTGCCCTCTGGTTCTAGTTTTTCCTACTCGTGGAAACATCCTCTCCATGTCCACTCCATCCAGGCCTCGCAGTATCCTGTAAGTTTCAATAACATCCCCCCCTCATCCTTCTAAACTCCATCGAGTACAGACCCAGAGTCCTCAACCGTTCCTCATACGACAAGCTCTTCATTCCAGGGATCATTCTTGTGAACCTCCTCTGGACCCTTTCCAAGACCAGCGCATCCTTCCTTAGATACGGGGCCCAAAACTGCTCACAATACTCCAAATGGGGTCTGACCAGAGCCTTATACAGCCTCAGAAGTCCATCCCTGCTCTTGTATTCTAGCCCTCTTGACATGAATGCTAACATTGCATTTGCCTTCCTAACTGCTGACTGAACCTGCACGTTAACCTTAAGAGAATCTTGAACAATGACTCCCAACTCCCTTTGTGTTTCTGATTCCCTAAGCACTTCCCCATTTTAGAAAATAGTCTATGCAGTTCAAGGAGCAATAGATAGAACAGTACAGCACAGAACAGGCCCTTCGGCCCACGATGTTGTGCCGAGCTTTATCTGAAACCAAGATCAAGCTATCCCACTCCCTATCATCCTGGTGTGCTCCATGTGCCTATCCAATAACCGCTTAAATGTTCCTAAAGTGTCTGACTCCACTATCACTGCAGGCAGTCCATTCCACACCCCAACCACTCTCTGCGTAAAGAACCTACCTCTGATATCCTTCCTGTATCTCCCACCACGAACCCTATAGTTATACCCCCTTGTAATAGCTCCATCCACCCGAGGAAATAGTCTTTGAAGATAGGCCACACCTGGAGTATTGTGTGTACTTTTGGTGACATTATCTGAGGAAGGATGTCCTTGCTATAGAGGGAGCGCAGCGAAGGTTTACCAGGCTGATTCCTGGGATGGCGGGTCTGTCAAATGAGGAGAGACTAAGTGGGTTAGGATTATATTCACTGGAGTTTGGAAGAGTGAGAGGGGGAATCTCATAGAAACTTATAAAATTCTAGCAGGATTAGACAGGGTAGATTCAGAAAGAATGTTCCCGATGGTGGGGGGAGTCCAGAACTAGGGGTCATAGTTTGAGGATAAGGGGTAAACCTTTTAAGACTGAGGTGAGGAGAAATGTCTTCACCCAGAGGGTGGTGAATGTGTGGAATTCACTCCCACAGAAAGGCCAAAACGTTGTGTGATTTCAAGAAGGAATTAGATATCGCTCTTGGGGCTAAAGGGAGCGAGGGATATGGGGGGAGAGGGATCAGGATATTGGATTTGATGATCAGCCATGATCAGAATGAATGGTGAAGCAGGATCAAAGGGCCGAATGGCCTCCTCCTGCTTCTAGTTTCTCTGTTTCTAAATGCTGGCCCTTTTAGTGGTGCCCACATCCCCCCCGCCGCCCCCGCCCCCCCGCCCCCCCCCCCCCCCCCCCCCCGCCCCCCCCCCCCCCCCCCCGCTGAGAGAGTTTACAGGAAGGGTTACCCACCTCGTGTCTGTCCTGCTGAGTGAAGTGTAGCTTCACAAGGGGGTCGTGGTCTCCTGTCAATAAGGCCATGACTTGGCCACTGTGCTTCCTGGGACGTATCAGCACTGAGAAGCTCAGAGACCAGCTCTGGGGATCCGTGTCGTTGTGGATATCTGCAAACGGCAAATCAGACGCATGTTGTGTTGGGGGGTCTGAGCCAGAAGGCGTGGTAACGACCGCACTGTGCACCCGTACAACCCCGGCCAAGACCTCATGGACACCTCAAAATGTGTCACAGCCGATGTAGGGTTCAGCCTCCCCCACCCCTCCCCCGCCCCCGACCCCCCGCCATGCCCCACACTTTCCCCTGAAGAGTAATCACTGTTGCGGTGTAGAAATTGCGGGAGCCAATTTGTGCACAGCATGATCCCACAAGCAGCAATGGGATCAGGTGCAAAGCATCTGCTTTTATTTTGCGCCGTTGAGGTGAGCGGTAGGTATCAGCCCCAGGACATCCGGGGAGAAGACCAGCTCCCCCCCACCCCCCACTCCCCCACAACCAACACCCCCCACCATCATCCCACTCCCCCCCCATCACTCACCCACTCCCCCACAACCAACACCCCCCCCATACTCCCCCATCACTCTCCCACCCCCCCCACAACCAACACCCCCCACCATCATCCCACTCCCCCCTATCACTCACCCACCCCCCCACAACCAACGCCCCCCACCATCATCCCACTCCCCCCTATCACTCACCCTCTCCCCCACAACCAACACCCCCCACCATCATCCCACTCCCCCCCTATCACTCTCCCACCCCCCCACAACCAACACCCCCCACCATCATCCCACTCCCCCCCACCCCCCACTCCCCCACAAACAACACCCCCCCCACCATCACCCCACTCCCCCCCCATCACTCACCCACCCCCCCACAACCAACGCCCCCCCATACTCCCCCATCACTCTCCCACCCCCCCCACAACCAACACCCCCCACCATCATCCCACTCCCCCCCTATCACTCTCCCACCCCCCCCACAACCAACACCCCCCACCATCATCCCACTCCCCCCCACCCCCCACTCCCCCACAAACAACACCCCCCCACCATCACCCCACTCCCCCCCCATCACTCACCCACCCCCTCACAACCAACGCCCCCCCATACTCCCCCATCACTCTCCCACCCCCCCCCACAACCAACACCCCCCACCATCATCCCACTCCCCCCCATCACTCACCCACCCCCCCACAACCAACGCCCCCCCATACTCTCCCATCACTCTCCCACCCCCCCCACAACCAACAGCACCCCCCCCACCTACACCCCCCCATCACTCTCCCAACCCCCCACAACCAACACCCCCCACCATCACCCCACTCGCCCATCGCTCACCCATTCCCCCCACAACCAACACCCCCCCCACCATCACCCCACTCCCCCATCGCTCTCCCACCCCCCCCCCCACAACCAACAGCAAACCCCCACCTACACCCCCCCATCTCTCTCCCAACCCCCCACAACCAACACCCCCCACCATCACCCCACTCCCCAATCGCTCTCCCACCCCCCACAACCAACACCCCCCCACCATCACCCCACTCCCCCATCGCTCACCCATTCCCCCCACAACCAACGCCCCCCCACCATCACCCCACTCCCCCATCGCTCACCCATTCCCCCCCACAACCAACACCCCCCGCCATCATCCCACTCCCCCATCGCTCACCCATTCCCCCCACAACCAACACCCCCCCACCATCACCCCACTCCCCCATCGCTCACCCATTCCCCCCCAACCCACAGCCCCCCCACCCAACCCCTTTCCTCCCTGTTGGAATATAACCAGTGACAACTTTGTATTGGATGTAATGTGACCAATGGGAGCAGGATGTGAGGGTCAGCTGACCCAGTGAACCATGGAACCAATGACAGAGTGATGTCATAGTCAGCTGACCAGCTGATTCATGACAAATGAGGAACTATGGTGGATTGTGGGGAGCTTGGAGTGGCCCAGAGCGAGGCCCCAAGTTTGGAGTAATGAAGTTTCATTTTTAAACCCTTGCTTTGATTCATAAGTTGGAGTAAGTTTTGTTGTATTTTCATTAGCTTAATTTTGAAGAATTCCTTCTGAAGAAACATTTCCACCCCATCCCTCACATTGGCCTAGTGGTATAATCGCTGGACTATTAATCCAGAAACTCAGCTAATGTTCTGGGGGACCCGGGTTCGAATCCCGCCACGGCAGACGGTGGAATTTGAATTCAATAAAAAATATCTGGAATTAAGAATCTACTGATGACCCATTGTCGGAAAAAGCCATCTGGTTCCTTTAGGGAAGGAAATCTGCCGTCCTTACCCGGTCTGGCCTACATGTGACTCCAGAGCCACAGCCAATGGGGTTGACTCTCAACTGCCCTCCAAGGGCAACTAGGGATGGGCAATAAATGTTGGCCCAGCCCAGTGACGCCCATGTCCCAGGAATGAATTAAAAAACCCATCTCCTTCCAATGGGAGACTCAAGGGGAAGGTTTGGGGGGGGAGATGTGTGGGGTGGTTGGGCGAAGGTGGGGGGCTCTTACCGCTGCATCTGAAGACAGCCATTCCCGTTCCCGAGAAGAAGGATCCGGGCATGATCTTGTCAGGACACTGCAGGTTGGGGTTCTGGGCCACTTTGTCCATGATCCAGGAAGTGTTCTGATGCAGCCAGTTCCAGTTTGTGATACAGGCGTCCAATGGGTGTTTGAGCTGGATGGGATTGAGAGGAAGGTTCGTCACCTCACCCGGGAAGTCCGTCACCCCCACGCCCCCACCCCCCCACCCCCCAACCCCCACCCCGACCCCACTCGCAGAGACCCCCATCTCGGAACTGCCCTGGATCACAAACGCCAGCCTGGGAGAAAATTCACCACCGAGTCCCCAGCGCAGGAGCAGACCATTCACCCACTGCGCCAATTCTAGCTCCGAGTCCCCACTCCCACTCTGCGTTCCCACCACCGCCCCCCCCCGCGCCCCCCCCCCCCCCCCCCCCCCTCCGCCCCCACCCCCTCACAGCTTTGCAAACCTTTCCCCCGTCTCTTATTATCCAATTGCTTTTGGAAAGTTCCGGTTGAATCTGCTTCCGCTGCCCTTTCAGGCAACGCCTTCCCGACCACAACAACCCGCCCGTGTAAATAAAATACTCTCCCCTGTCCCGTCATAGAAACTAGCAGCAGGAGGAGGCCATTCGGCCCTTCCAGCCTGCTCCACCATTCATTATGAATTCACGGCTGATCATCAAATCCAATATCCTGATCCCCCCTTCCCCCCCCCATATCCCTCGATCCCTTTAGCCCCAAGAGCGAAATCTAATTCCTTCCTGAAATCACACAACGTTTTGGCCTCAGCTACTTTCTGTGGGAGTGAATTCCACACATTCACCACCCTCTGGGTGAAGAAATTTCTCCCCACCTCAGTCCCAAAAGGTTTATCCCTTATCCTCAAACTGTGACCCCCTAGTTCTGGACTCCCCCCACCATCGGGAACATTCTTTCTGAATCTACCCTGTCTAATCCTGTTAGAATTTTATACGTTTCTATGAGATCCCCTCTCTTCTAAACTCCAGTGAATACAATCTTAACCAATGCTGTCTGAAATTAGATGTAGCTCTTGGGGCTAAAGGGATCGAGGGATTGGGGGGGAAGGGGGGGGTCAGGATATTAAATTCGATGATCAGCCATGATCAAAATGAATAGCAGAGCAGACTGGGCCCTACATGTTTCCATGTAACTTAGTCTCTCCTCATATGACAGACCTGCCATCCCAGGAATCAGCCTGGTAAACCTTCGCTGCGCTCCCTCTATAGCAAGGACATCCTTCCTCAGATAAGGACACCAGAACTGCACACAATACTCCAGGTGTGGCCTCACCAACGCCCTGTACAATTGCAGCAAAACATCCCTATCCCGATACTCAAATCCTTTCGCTATTTTTCTTTATTCATTGGTGGGACCTGGGCGTCGCCGGCTGGGCCCAGCATTTATTGCCCATCCCTAGTTGCCCCTTGAGAAGGTGGTGATGAGCCGCCATCTTGAATCGCTGCAGTCCGCGTGCTGTGGGTTGACCCACAATGCCGTTAGGGAGGGAATTCCAGGATTTTGACCCAGTGACTAAACATAGAACATAGAACATAGAACAGTACAGCACAGAACAGGCCCTTCGGCCCACGATGTTGTGCCGAGCTTTATCTGAAACCAAGATCAAGCTATCCCACACCCTATCATCCTGGTGTGCTCCATGTGCCTATCCAATAACCGCTTAAATGTTTCTAAAGTGTCTGACTCCACTATCACTGCAGGCAGTCCATTCCACACCCCAACCACTCTCTGCGTAAAGAACCTACCTCTGATATCCGTCCTGTATCTCCCACCACGAACCCTATAGTTATGCCCCCTTGTAATAGCTCCATCCACCCGAGGAAATAGTCTTTGACTGCGAAGGAACGGCCGATATATTTCCAAGTCAGGATGGTGAGTGGCTCGGAGGGGAACTTGCAGGTAGCCCAGGTATCTGCTGCCCTTGTCCTTCTAGATGGAAGTGGTGGTGGGTTTGGAAGGTGCTGCCTAAGGAGCCTTGGTGAGTCGCTGCGGTGCATCTTGTAGATGGGACACACGCTGCTACTGAGCGTCGGTGGTGGAGGGAGTGAGTGTTTGTGGATGGGGGGCCAATCAAGCGGGGCTGCTTTGTCCTGGATGGTGTTGAGCTTCTTCAGTGTTGTTGGAGCCGCACCCATCCAGGCGAGTGGGGAGTGTTCCATCACACTCCTGACTTGTGCCTTGTAGATGGTGGACAGGCTTTGGGGAGTCAGGAGGTGAGTTACTCACCGCAGGATTCCCAGCCTCTGACCTGCTCTGGGAGCCACTGTGTTTATACGGCTGGGTCCAGCTCAGTTTCTGGTCAATGGTGACCCCCAGGATGTTGGCAGTGGGGGGTTCAGTGATGGTAACCCCCAGGATGTTGGCAGTGGGGGGTTCAGTGATGGTAACCCCCAGGATGTTGACAGTGGGGGATTCAGTGATGGTCACCCCCAGGATGTTGACAGAGGGGGGGATTCAGTGATGGTTACACCATTGAATGTCAAGGCTATGAAGGCCAACAGACCACTTGCCTTCTTTACCACCTGCTGAAACTGGATGCTTACTTTGATGCACGGGAACACCAAGATCTCGCTGAGTATCCACCTCTCCGAATTTACACCAATCCTTGCCGTTCCCCCCGCCCCGCCACCACCCCCCCTCGTTGTCTAACGCGCGCCCCAGCTTGATATCGACACAGGTTGTGAAATTAAACCCAAACTGGGCCACCAATGTTGAGCGTACAGACCCGAGGGCCCCACACCGGGGAGACAGAGCTGTGTGTGAGTAACTCACTGGCCTCAGCAAGCTGGACTCATTGATCAGAAGGCCTCCCATGGCGATTCTCATGTCGATCATGTCGGTATCCAGACCCACGCTTGGGAAGATGGCAATGGCCAGAGACACTTTCTGATCCACGGTGAGGGTTATCTCGTTCGCATGGCTCTTCACCTCGATCTGCACAGAGAGAGAGAGAGAGAGAGTGGGTGAGACGGAACACACACAACCACATCCCACATCGTGGCGGCAACAAAGAAGGTGCTAGACCCACAGGAGGAGGCCATTCGGCCCATTCTGTTCAGCGCTGCCCAGTCTTATCCCACCTCCCAGCGACTGCTCTGTAATCCCACAGGTTACTGAATCTCGTGTGGGCGCGCAGATTCCACAGAATGGTCCCAGGGAGGAAGGAGGCCATTCAGCCCATCGTTTCTGAAAGGGCAATGCACCTTGCCTGCTGTCCATTCTGCAGAATCTACAGGTTCTCCCCGTGTCTGCGTGGGTTTCCTCCGGGTGCTCCGGTTTCCTCCCACACTCCAAAGATGTGCGGGTTAGGTGGATTGGCCATGCTAAATTGCCCCTTAGTGTCCAAAGATGTGTAGGTTAGGTGGATTGGCCATGCTAAATTGGCCCTTAGTGTCCAAAGATGTGCGGGTTAGGTGGATTGGCCATGCTAAATTGCCCCTTAGTGTCCAAAGATGTGTAGGTTAGGTGGATTGGCCATGCTAAATTGCCCCTTAGTGTCCAAAGATGTGTAGGTTAGGTGGATTGGCCATGCTAAATTGGCCCTTAGTGTCCAAAGATGTGTAGGTTAGGTGGATTGGCCATGCTAAATTGCCCCTTAGTGTCCAAAGATGTGTAGGTTAGGTGGATTGGCCATGCTAAATTGGCCCTTAGTGTCCAAAGATGTGCGGGTTCGGTGGATTGGCCATGCTAAATTGCCCCTTAGTGTCCAAAGATGTGCAGGTTAGGGGGATTGGCCATGCTAAATTGCCCCTTTGTGTCCAAAGATGTGTAGGTTAGGTGGATTGGCCATGCTAAATTGCCCCTTAGTGTCCAAAGATGTGTAGGTTAGGTGGATTGGCCATGCTAAATTGGCCCTTAGTGTCCAAAGATGTGCGGGTTAGGTGGATTGGCCATGCTAAATTGCCCCTTAGTGTCCAAAGATTTGTAGGTTAGGGGACTTAGTGGGGTAAATACGTGGGGCTACGGGGATAGCCGGGGGCGGGGAGGGGGGGTGGGGGGTGCGGTGGAGGAGTTACAACACAGTTCATCAAAATGATGGGCTGAAAGGGTTAAATTGGAGGTCAGGTTGTACATGCAGGCGATGTTTGTGCTCCCTCGGGTATCAGAGGTGATGGAGTGACTTTACTGAGGTGCTTAAGACGACTAAGATCAGAGCTCAGGGAGAAGTTATGTTGAAGTTTATTTATGAGTCACTGGTAGGCTTACATTAACACTGCAATGAAGTTACTGTGAGAATCCCCTAGTCGCCCACACTCCGGCGCCTGTTCGTGTAACACTAAGGGGCAATTTAGCACGGCCCAATGCACCCTAACCAGTACATCTTTCAGACTGTGGGAGGAAACCGGAGCACCTGGAGGAAACCCACGCAGACACGGGGAGAACGTGCAGACTCCACACAGACAGCGACCCGAGCCGGGAATGGAACCCTGGTCCCTGGCGCTGTGAGGCAGCAGTGCTAACCACTGTGCCACCGTGTCGCTGGGATTGAACCCGGGTCCCTGGCGCTGTGAGGCAGCAGTGCTAACCCACTGTGCCACCGTGCCGCTGGGATTGAACCCGGGTCCCTGGCGCTGTGAGGCAGCAGCGCTAACCCACTGTGCCACCGTGCCGCTGGGATTGAACCCGGGTCCCTGGCGCTGTGAGGCAGCAGTGCCAACCCACTGTGCCACCGTGCCGCTGGGATTGAACCCGGGTCCCTGGCGCTGTGAGGCAGCAGCACTAACCCACTGTGCCACCGTGCCACTGGGATTGAACCCGGGTCCCTGGCGCTGTGAGGCAGCAGTGCTAACCCACTGTGCCACCGTGCCGCTGGGATTGAACCCGGGTCCCTGGCGCTGTGAGGCAGCAGTGCTAACCCACTGTGCCACCGTGCCACTGGGATTGAACCCGGGTCCCTGGCGCTGTGAGGCAGCAGTGCTAACCCATTGTGCGGGGAGATCGCGCAGATGGTGTTAAACTTTGTGGGATTTTCTCGCTCAGAGCGCTGGGGCGCAGTTCATCGATTTGAGGCCGAGATGGATCGATGTTGGTCGGCCAAACAGACGTAGGGGTAAAGGTCGGGGGTCGCAGGTCAGCCGTGGCCTCTCTCTGAGTTAAGGTGAAAGGGGGTGGCGCCTCCCCCAGTGCCACCGCATCCCTCCTCAAGTAAGGAGACCAAATACTAGACACAAAACTCCAGATGTGGTCTCACCAACACCCTACACAACCGTAACAACACTTCTCTCCGTTTATACTCCAGTCCCTTTGCGATAAATGCCTAGATTCCATTTCCTTTTTTTATTGAGTGCTGCACCTGCATACCGACTTTCTGCGATTTGTGTACAAGGACACCCAGATCCCTCCTGCACCGATGCACTTTGGATCTGCTTCCCATTTAGATAATAATTGGCCGTGGGTGGCACAGTGGGCACAGCGGGTTAGCACTGCTGCCTCACAGCGCCTGGGACCCGGGTTCGATTCCCAGCCTCGGGTCACTGTCTGTGCGGAGTCTGCACGTTCTCCCCGTGTCTGCGTGGGTTTCCTCCGGGTGCTCCGGTTTCCCCCCACAGTCCGAAAGACGTGCTGGTGAGGTGTGCGTTGGGCTGTGCTAAATTCTCCCTCGGTGTTACCCGAACAGGCGCCGGAGTGTGGCGACTCGGGGATTTCAGACAGAAGACCATAAGACATAGGAGGCCACTCGGCCCATCGAGTCTGCCCCGCCATTCAATCATGGCTGATATTTTTCTCATCCCCATTCTCCTGTCTTTTCTCCATAACCCCTGATTAATCAAGAACCTATCTATCTCCGTCTTAAAGACACTCAATGACCCGACCTCCTCTGTGGCAATGAATTCCACAGATTCACCACCCTCTGGCTGAAGGAATTCCTCCTCATCTCGGTTCTAAAGGGTCGTCCCTTTAGCCTGAGGTTGTGTCCCTGACGCACCATCAACCGAGCAAAGACTAGTTTGTAGGCAAGAACAAATAGGCTTTTATTCGCAAAAGACTTGGAGCACACCCATGCCGATGAACTGGTCCAGAGACTGAGGCGGAGGGGGGGGGGGGGGGGGTGGGGAGCAGTCGCCTTTATACCTGGACCGGGGGGGAGGAGTCTCGGGTAGGGCCGGCAGGGATGTGTCCAGGCATGTCACATATGCAGGCAATAAGCTAACGGGGGGGCGCGAGGGAACTTACCTTCTTCCACTTCCCGTCACTTAGGATGTCACTGGATGACACGACGAGATGGCAGTGTTCATTCGCGATTTGAATCTCGGGCCTGCCATCCCTGAGCGCCAGGAGAAACCACTTGCTGCCAGCGTTCGCGTCTCCATAAAACACAACTCCCTCCGGGTCGTAGGTTCGCAGATCAAATTCCGACTCAAAGCTGAGGCAGAGGGAGAAAGAAACTGGGAGATTTTATCCAGGCCGAAGACGGGGGTTACGGAGAACCCACACTGAGGCCTCGCTGCAAGGTCCAAACTTATTTCCCATCCCCAATTTTCCATCGGCACCCGGTCCACAACCATTCACCCCCCCTCCGCCACCCACGCACCGTGGCAGCCGTGTGTACCAGAGAATCACAGAATCCCGACAGCGCAGAGGGATTCGGCCCATCGAGTCCGCACCTACTGACGCACCATCAACCGAGCAAAGACTAGTTTGTACGCAAGCACAAATAGGCTTTTATCAGCAAAAGACTTGGAGCTCACCCATGCCGATGAACTGGTCCAGACTGAGGCACGGGGGGGTGGGGAGCAGTCGCCTTTATACCTGGACCAGGGAGGGGGAGGAGTCTCGGGCAGGGCTGGCAGGGGCGTTTCCAGGCATGTCACATATACAGGTAATAAGCTAACAGTGGTTTACCACACACACCACAATCCCACCCAGGCCCTATCCCCGCAACCCCACACATTTACCCTCCTAATCCCCCTCACACTACGGGACAATTTAGCATGGCCAATCCTCCTAACCCACACATCTTTGGACACTAAGGGGCAATTTAGCACGGCCAATCCTCCTAACCCACACATCTTTGGACACTAAGGGACAATTTAGCATGGCCAATCCATCTAACCTACACATCTTTGGACACTAAGGGGCAATTTAGCACGGCCAATCCTCCTAACCCACACATCTTTGGACACTAAGCGGCAATTTAGCATGGCCAATCCACCAAACCTACACATCTTTGGACACTAAGGGGCAATTTAGCATGGCCAATCCACCTAACCTGCACATCTTTGGACACTAAGTGGGAATTTAGCATGGCCAATCCATCTAACCTACACATCTTTGGACACTAAGGGGCAATTTAGCATGGCCAATCCACCTAACCTGCACATCTTTGGACACTAAGTGGGAATTTAGCATGGCCAATCCATCTAACCTACACATATTTGTACACTAAGGGGCAATTTAGCATGGCCAATCCACCGAACCTACACATCTTTGGACACTAAGTGGGAATTTAGCATGGCCAATCCATCTAACCTACACATCTTTGGACACTAAGGGGCAATTTAGCACGGCCAATCCACCTAACCTACACATCCTTGGACTGTGGGCGGAAACCGGAGCACCCGGAGGAAACCCACACAGACACGGGGAGAACGTGCAGACTCCACACAGACAGTGACCCGAGGCCGGGAATCGAACCCGGGTCCCAGGCGCTGTGAGGCAGCAGCGCTAACCCACTGTGCCACCGTGCCGCTGGGATTGAACCCGGGTCCCTGGCGCTTTGAGGCTGCAGTGCTAACCCACTGTGCCACCCACAAGATGCCATCGAGGTGAGTCGCTGCAAGTGCATCTTGTACCATCGATAAGATGCACTGCAGCAACTCACCAAGGCTCCATCGACAGCACCTTCCAAACGCATTGGACGGAACCTTACCGCCATTCACACTGGCGGGATTTCCCATCCTGCCACAGTAAACGGAGATTTGGTTGGGTGGCAAATTCTCCGACCTCACTGCTGCGGGAGAATGGTATGAACGGCCGGTAAGAACTTGCCACCACCTGGACCATGCAGAGGGACAAGGGCAGCAGAAGCCTCGGAGTGTAGCACTCCCTCAGCACTGACCCTCGGACAGTGCGGCACTCCCTCAGCACTGACCCTCTGACAGTGCGGCACTCCCTCAGCACTGACCCTCTGACAGTGCGGCACTCCCTCAGTACTGACCCTCTGACAGTGCAGCACTCCCTCTGCACTGACCCTCTGACAGTGCGGCACTCCCTCAGTACTGACGCTCTGACAGTGCGGCACTCCCTCAGCACTGACCCTCTGACAGTGCGGCACTCCCTCAGCACTGACCCTCTGACAGTGCGGCACTCCCTCAGTACTGACCCTCTGACAGTGCGGCACTCCCTCAGCACTGACCCTCTGACAGTGCGGCACTCCCTCAGCACTGACCCTCTGACAGTGCAGCACTCCCTCAGCACTGACCCTCTGACAGTGCAGCACTCCCTCAGCACTGTCCCTCTGACAGTGCGGCACTCCCTCAGCACTGACCCTCTGACAGTGCAGCACTCCCTCAGCACTGACCCTCTGACAGTGCGGCACTCCCTCAGCACTGACCCTCTGACAGTGCAGCACTCCCTCAGCACTGACCCTCCGACAGAGCGGCACTCCCTCAGCACTGACCCTCTGACAGTGCAGCACTCCCTCAGCACTGACCCTCTCACAGTGCAGCGCTCCCTCAGCACTGACCGTCTGACAGTGCGGCACTCCCTCAGCACTGAACCTCTGACAGAGCGGCACTCCCTCAGTACTGACCCTCTGACAGTGCGGCACTCCCTCAGCACTGACCCTCTGACAGTGCAGCACTCCCTCAGTACTGACCCTCTGACAGTGCGGCACTCCTCAGCACTGAACCTCTGACAGTGCGGCACTCCCTCAGTACTGACCCTCTGACAGTGCGGCACTCCCTCAGCACTGACCCTCTGACAGTGCAGCACTCCCTCAGCACTGACCCTCTGACAGTGCGGCACTCCCTCAGTACTGACCCTCTGACAGTGCAGCACTCCCTCAGCACTGACCCTCTGACAGTGCGGCACTTCCTCAGCACTGACCCTCTGACAGTGCGGCACTCCCTCAGCACTGACCCTCTGACAGCGCGGCACTCCCTCAGCACTGACCCTCTGACAGTGCAGCACTCCCTCAGCACTGACCCTCTGACAGTGCGGCACTCCCTCAGCACTGACCCTCTGACAGTGCAGCACTCCCTCAGCACTGACCCTCTGACAGTGCGGCACTCCCTCAGCACTGACCCTCTGACTCAATGGTAAAATCGGGCCCCTTACCTGAGAACTCTCTCCAGCTGCACCGTTAGCACCTCGGAAGGAATTGGTTCTAACCAGTGTTGAGCCAGTGACAGGAGGTTGGGATTCTTGTTGTTCGACCAGTAGAAGCAGTGATTGTGGATCTGTCGGCGATTCGGGTGAAATCGGGAGAAAAACGCAACACAGAAAAGGAGTCAAAATTGTTAGCTCCACAACGAGCAGATTGAAGGAACATGCAGTACATTTGAGTATTCGTGACACAAAGGGACATGCTGTCGAAACTTTCCACCCCTGCACTCATCAGGACCTTCCACAGGAAACAGATTCCGCTGGGAGCAACGATTTATATTGCAGGGCTGTGAAGGCATCAGGGAGCAGTTAACTGCCAAGCTTAGTTTCAATAGGAAGCAGGCAGGGCAGCGTGGGTAGGTCACGGCATTGCCCTGGTTGCTGAAGTAGGGGTTCAAATCCCCAAAACTAGCCTCAAGTTCCAAAACGGCACAATCAGAGAAGATGCAATTTCAATCGACAAAACACAAAGGTAGCAGCCTTCGACACATCACTCATACCAACCACATCAATCACATCAAACACAACATTATAACTACATTCACATCAAACATCTGATCGCATCAACCTGATTAGATAGAACATCCGATATCAACATCAGACAATATAAAACACCTGATAATATAAAACTGATAATATAAACCTGATAATATAAACCTGATAATATAAACCTGATAATATAAAACTGATAATATAAACCTGATAATATAAACCTGATAATATAAAACTGATAATATAAACCTGATAATATAAAACTGATAATATAAAACTGATAATATAAACCTGATAATATAAAACGAATAATATAAAACTGATCATATAAAACTGATAATATAAAACTGATAATATAAAACTGATAATATAAAACACCTGATAATATAAACCTGATAATATAAACCTGATAATATAAAACTGATAATATAAACCTGATAATATAAAACTGATAATATAAAACTGATAATATAAAACTGATAATATAAAACACCTGATAATATAAAACTGATAATATAAAACTGATAATATAAAACTGATAATATAAAACACCTGATAATATAAACCTGATAATATAAACCTGATAATATAAAACTGATAATATAAAACTGATAATATAAAACTGATAATATAAAACACCTGATAATATAAACCTGATAATATAAACCTGATAATATAAAACGAATAATATAAAACTGATAATATAAAACTGATAATATAAACCTGATAATATAAAACTGATAATATAAAACTGATAATATAAACCTGATAATATAAACCTGATAATATAAACCTGATAATATAAAACTGATAATATAAACCTGATAATATAAAACACCTGATAATATAAACCTGATAATATAAAACTGATAATATAAAACTGATAATATAAACCTGATAATATAAAACTGATAATATAAAACTGATAATATAAAACTGATAATATAAAACTGATAATATAAAACTGATAATATAAACCTGATAATATAAAACTGATAATATAAACCTGATAATATAAACCTGATAATATAAAACTGATAATATAAAACTGATAATATAAACCTGATAATATAAAACTGATAATATAAAACTGATAATATAAAACTGATAATATAAACCTGATAATATAAAACTGATAATATAAACCTGATAATATAAAACACCTGATAATATAAAATTGATAATATAAAACTGATAATATAAAACTGATAATATAAAACACCTGATAATATAAAACTGATAATATAAAACTGATAATATAAAACTGATAATATAAACCTGATAATATAAAACACCTGATAATATAAAACTGATAATATAAAACACCTGATAATATAAAACTGATAATATAAAACTGAGAATATAAACCTGATAATATAAACCTGATAATATAAAACACCTGATAATATAAAACTGATAATATAAAACTGATAATATAAAACTGATAATATAAACCTGATAATATAAAACACCTGATAATATAAAACTGATAATATAAAACTGATAATATAAAACTGATAATATAAACCTGATAATATAAAACACCTGATAATATAAACCTGATAATATAAAACACCTGATAATATAAAACTGATAATATAAAACTGATAATATAAACCTGATAATATAAACCTGATAATATAAAACACCTGATAATATAAAATTGATAATATAAAACTGATAATATAAAACTGATAATATAAAACTGATAATATAAAACACCTGATAATATAAAACTGATAATATAAAACTGATAATATAAACCTGATAATATAAACCTGATAATATAAAACACCTGATAATATAAAACTGATAATATAAAACTGATAATATAAACCTGATAATATAAACCTGATAATATAAAACACCTGATAATATAAAACTGATAATATAAAACTGATAATATAAAACTGATAATATAAACCTGATAATATAAACCTGATAATATAAAACACCTGATAATATAAAACTGATAATATAAAACTGATAATATAAAACTGATAATATAAACCTGATAATATAAAACACCTGATAATATAAAACTGATAATATAAAACTGATAATATAAACCTGATAATATAAACCTGATAATATAAAACACCTGATAATATAAAACTGATAATATAAACCTGATAATATAAAACACCTGATAATATAAAACTGATAATATAAAACTGATAATATAAAACTGATAATATAAAACACCTGATAATATAAAACTGATAATATAAAACTGATAATATAAAACTGATAATATAAACCTGATAATATAAAACACCTGATAATATAAAACTGATAATATAAAACACCTGATAATATAAAACTGATAATATAAAACTGAGAATATAAACCTGATAATATAAACCTGATAATATAAAACACCTGATAATATAAAACTGATAATATAAAACTGATAATATAAAACTGATAATATAAACCTGATAATATAAAACACCTGATAATATAAAACTGATAATATAAAACTGATAATATAAACCTGATAATATAAACCTGATAATATAAAACACCTGATAATATAAAACTGATAATATAAACCTGATAATATAAAACACCTGATAATATAAAACTGATAATATAAACCTGATAATATAAAACTGATAATATAAAACTGATAGTATAAACCTGATAATATAAACCTGATAATATAAAACACCTGATAATATAAAACTGATAATATAAAACTGATAATATAAAACTGATAATATAAAACACCTGATAATATAAAACTGATAATATAAAACTGATAATATAAACCTGATAATATAAAACACCTGATAATATAAAACTGATAATATAAAACTGATAATATAAAACTGATAATATAAACCTGATAATATAAAACTGATAATATAAACCTGATAATATAAACCTGATAATATAAAACTGATAATATAAAACTGATAATATAAACCTGATAATATAAAACTGATAATATAAACCTGATAATATAAACCTGATAATATAAAACTGATAATATAAAACTGATAATATAAAACTGATAATATAAACCTGATAATATAAAACTGATAATATAAACCTGATAATATAAAACTGATAATATAAACCTGATAATATAAAACTGATAATATAAAACACCTGATAATATAAAACTGATAATATAAAACTGATAATATAAACCTGATAATATAAAACTGATAATATAAACCTGATAATATAAAACTGATAATATAAAACACCTGATAATATAAAACTGATAATATAAAACTGATAATATAAACCTGATAATATAAAACTGATAATATAAAACACCTGATAATATAAAACTGATAATATAAAACTGATAATATAAAACTGATAATATAAAACACCTGATAATATAAAACTGATAATATAAAACTGATAATATAAACCTGATAATATAAAACTGATAATATAAACCTGATAATATAAAACTGATAATATAAAACTGATAATATAAACCTGATAATATAAAACTGATAATATAAAACTGATAATATAAAACTGATAATATAAAACTGATAATATAAAACACCTGATAATATAAAACTGATAATATAAAACTGATAATATAAACCTGATAATATAAAACTGATAATATAAACCTGATAATATAAAACTGATAATATAAAACACCTGATAATATAAAACTGATAATATAAAACTGATAATATAAACCTGATAATATAAAACTGATAATATAAACCTGATAATATAAACCTGATAATATAAACCTGATAATATAAAACTGATAATATAAAACACCTGATAATATAAAACTGATAATATAAAACTGATAATATAAACCTGATAATATAAAACTGATAATATAAAACTGATAATATAAAACTGATAATATAAAACTGATAATATAAAACACCTGATAATATAAAACTGATAATATAAACCTGATAATATAAACCTGATAATATAAAACTGATAATATAAACCTGATAATATAAAACTGATAATATAAAACACCTGATAATATAAAACTGATAATATAAAACTGATAATATAAACCTGATAATATAAAACTGATAATATAAACCTGATAATATAAAACTGATAATATAAAACACCTGATAATATAAAACTGATAATATAAAACTGATAATATAAACCTGATAATATAAAACTGATAATATAAAACACCTGATAATATAAAACTGATAATATAAAACTGATAATATAAACCTGATAATATAAAACTGATAATATAAACCTGATAATATAAAACTGATAATATAAAACACCTGATAATATAAAACTGATAATATAAACCTGATAATATAAACCTGATAATATAAACCTGATAATATAAAACTGATAATATAAAACTGATAATATAAACCTGATAATATAAAACACCTGATAATATAAAACTGATAATATAAAACTGATAATATAAACCTGATAATATAAAACTGATAATATAAAACACCTGATAATATAAAACTGATAATATAAAACTGATAATATAAACCTGATAATATAAAACTGATAATATAAACCTGATAATATAAACCTGATAATATAAAACACCTGATAATATAAAACTGATAATATAAAACTGATAATATAAACCTGATAATATAAAACACCTGATAATATAAAACTGATAATATAAACCTGATAATATAAAACACCTGATAATATAAACCTGATAATATAAACCTGATAATATAAAACTGATAATATAAAACTGATAATATAAAACTGATAATATAAACCTGATAATATAAAACTGATAATATAAAACCTGATAATATAAAACTGATAATATAAAACTGATAATATAAACCTGATAATATAAAACTGATAATATAAAACACCTGATAATATAAAACTGATAATATAAAACTGATAATATAAACCTGATAATATAAAACACCTGATAATATAAAACTGATAATATAAACCTGATAATATAAAACACCTGATAATATAAAACTGATAATATAAAACTGATAATATAAACCTGATAATATAAAACACCTGATAATATAAACCTGATAATATAAACCTGATAATATAAAACTGATAATATAAAACACCTGATAATATAAAACTGATAATATAAAACTGATAATATAAACCTGATAATATAAAACACCTGATAATATAAACCTGATAATATAAACCTGATAATATAAAACTGATAATATAAACCTGATAATATAAAACTGATAATATAAACCTGATAATATAAAACTGATAATATAAACCTGATAATATAAGCCTGATAATATAAAACTGATAATATAAAACTGATAATATAAAACTGATAATATAAACCTGATAATATAAAACTGATAATATAAACCTGATAATATAAGCCTGATAATATAAAACTGATAATATAAAACTGATAATATAAAACTGATAATATAAACCTGATAATATAAGCCTGATAATATAAAACTGATAATATAAACCTGATAATATAAACCTGATAATATAAGCCTGATAATATAAAACTGATAATATAAAACTGATAATATAAAACTGATAATATAAAACTAATAATATAAACCTGATAATATAAAACTGATAATATAAAACACCTGATTTTATAAAACTGATAATATAAAACTGATAATATAAACCTGATAATATAAAACTGATAATATAAACCTGATAATATAAAACCTGATAATATAAACCTGATAATATAAAATACCTGATAATATAAAACTGATAATATAAACCTGATAATATAAAACCTGATAATATAAACCTGATAATATAAAATACCTGATAATATAAAACTGATAATATAAACCTGATAATATAAAACACCTGATAATATAAACCTGATAATATAAACCTGATAATATAAACCTGATAATATAAACCTGATAATATAAAACTGATAATATAAACCTGATAATATAAAACTGATAATATAAACCTGATAATATAAAACTGATAATATAAACCTGATAATATAAACCTGATAATATAAAACTGATAATATAAACCTGATAATATAAAACACCTGATAATATAAACCTGATAATATAAACCTGATAATATAAACCTGATAATATAAAACTGATAATATAAACCTGATAATATAAAACTGATAATATAAACCTGATAATATAAAACTGATAATATAAACCTGATAATATAAACCTGATAATATAAACCTGATAATATAAAACTGATAATATAAACCTGATAATATAAACCTGATAATATAAACCTGATAATATAAAACACCTGATAATATAAAACTGATAATATAAACCTGATAATATAAAACACCTGATAATATAAACCTGATAATATAAACCTGATAATATAAACCTGATAATATAAACCTGATAATATAAACCTGATAATATAAACCTGATAATATAAAACTGATAATATAAACCTGATAATATAAAACTGATAATATAAACCTGATAATATAAACCTGATAATATAAACCTGATAATATAAACCTGATAATATAAAACTGATAATATAAACCTGATAATATAAAACTGATAATATAAACCTGATAATATAAACCTGATAATATAAACCTGATAATATAAACCTGATAATATAAACCTGATAATATAAACCTGATAATATAAAACACCTGATAATATAAACCTGATAATATAAACCTGATAATATAAACCTGATAATATAAACCTGATAATATAAAACTGATAATATAAACCTGATAATATAAACCTGATAATATAAACCTGATAATATAAAACTGATAATATAAACCTGATAATATAAACCTGATAATATAAACCTGATAATATAAAACTGATAATATAAACCTGATAATATAAAACTGATAATATAAACCTGATAATATAAAACTGATAATATAAACCTGATAATATAAAACTGATAATATAAAACTAATAATATAAACCTGATAATATAAAACTGATAATATAAAACTGATAATATAAAACCTGATAATATAAACCTGATAATATAAACCTGATAATATAAAACCTGATAATATAAACCTGATAATATAAAACCTGATAATATAAACCTGATAATATAAACCTGATAATATAAAACCTGATAATATATACCTGATAATATAAAACACCTGATAATATAAACCTGATAATATAAAACACCTGATAATATAAACCTGATAATATAAACCTGATAATATAAAACCTGATAATATATACCTGATAATATAAAACACCTGATAATATAAACCTGATAATATAAAACACCTGATAATATAAACCTGATAATATAAACCTGATAATATAAACCTGATAATATAAAACACCTGATAATATAAACCTGATAATATAAAACCTGATAATATAAAACACCTGATAATATAAACCTGATAATATAAACCTGATAATATAAAACCTGATAATATAAAACACCTGATAATATAAACCTGATAATATAAAACACCTGATAATATAAACCTGATAATATAAACCTGATAATATAAACCTGATAATATAAAACACCTGATAATATAAAACCTGATAATATAAACCTGATAATATAAAACCTGATAATATAAACCTGATAATATAAAACCTGATAATATAAACCTGATAATATAAAATACCTGATAATATAAAACTGATAATATAAACCTGATAATATAAACCTGATAATATAAAACTGATAATATAAACCTGATAATATAAAACTGATAATATAAAACACCTGATAATATAAAACTGATAATATAAAACACCTGATAATATAAAACTGATAATATAAAACACCTGATAATATAAAACTGATAATATAAAACTGAGAATATAAACCTGATAATATAAACCTGATAATATAAAACACCTGATAATATAAAACTGATAATATAAAACTGATAATATAAAACTGATAATATAAACCTGATAATATAAAACACCTGATAATATAAAACTGATAATATAAAACTGATAATATAAACCTGATAATATAAACCTGATAATATAAAACACCTGATAATATAAAACTGATAATATAAACCTGATAATATAAAACACCTGATAATATAAAACTGATAATATAAAACTGATAATATAAAACACCTGATAATATAAAACTGATAATATAAAACTGATAATATAAACCTGATAATATAAACCTGATAATATAAAACACCTGATAATATAAAACTGA
The DNA here is from genome assembly GCF_964213995.1 of Mustelus asterias. Taxonomy (NCBI): domain Eukaryota; kingdom Metazoa; phylum Chordata; class Chondrichthyes; order Carcharhiniformes; family Triakidae; genus Mustelus; species Mustelus asterias. The sequence continues at coordinate 28,277 of NW_027592178.1, forward strand.
TAATATAAAACTGATAATATAAAACTGATAATATAAAACACCTGATAATATAAAACTGATAATATAAAACTGATAATATAAACCTGATAATATAAAACACCTGATAATATAAAACTGATAATATAAAACTGATAATATAAACCTGATAATATAAAACTGATAATATAAAACACCTGATAATATAAAACTGATAATATAAAACTGATAATATAAACCTGATAATATAAAACTGATAATATAAACCTGATAATATAAACCTGATAATATAAAACTGATAATATAAAACTGATAATATAAAACTGATAATATAAACCTGATAATATAAAACTGATAATATAAACCTGATAATATAAAACTGATAATATAAAACTGATAATATAAAACTGATAATATAAACCTGATAATATAAAACTGATAATATAAAACTGATAATATAAACCTGATAATATAAAACTGATAATATAAAACACCTGATAATATAAAACTGATAATATAAAACTGATAATATAAACCTGATAATATAAAACTGATAATATAAACCTGATAATATAAAACTGATAATATAAAACACCTGATAATATAAAACTGATAATATAAAACTGATAATATAAACCTGATAATATAAAACTGATAATATAAAACTGATAATATAAACCTGATAATATAAACCTGATAATATAAAACACCTGATAATATAAAACTGATAATATAAAACTGATAATATAAACCTGATAATATAAAACTGATAATATAAACCTGATAATATAAAACTGATAATATAAAACACCTGATAATATAAAACTGATAATATAAAACTGATAATATAAACCTGATAATATAAAACTGATAATATAAAACACCTGATAATATAAAACTGATAATATAAAACTGATAATATAAAACTGATAATATAAAACACCTGATAATATAAAACTGATAATATAAAACTGATAATATAAACCTGATAATATAAAACTGATAATATAAACCTGATAATATAAAACTGATAATATAAAACTGATAATATAAACCTGATAATATAAAACTGATAATATAAAACTGATAATATAAAACTGATAATATAAAACTGATAATATAAAACACCTGATAATATAAAACTGATAATATAAAACTGATAATATAAACCTGATAATATAAAACTGATAATATAAACCTGATAATATAAAACTGATAATATAAAACACCTGATAATATAAAACTGATAATATAAAACTGATAATATAAACCTGATAATATAAAACTGATAATATAAAACTGATAATATAAACCTGATAATATAAAACTGATAATATAAAACACCTGATAATATAAAACTGATAATATAAAACTGATAATATAAACCTGATAATATAAAACTGATAATATAAACCTGATAATATAAAACTGATAATATAAACCTGATAATATAAAACTGATAATATAAAACTGATAATATAAAACTGATAATATAAAACACCTGATAATATAAAACTGATAATATAAAACTGATAATATAAACCTGATAATATAAAACTGATAATATAAAACTGATAATATAAAACTGATAATATAAAACTGATAATATAAAACACCTGATAATATAAAACTGATAATATAAACCTGATAATATAAACCTGATAATATAAAACTGATAATATAAACCTGATAATATAAAACTGATAATATAAAACACCTGATAATATAAAACTGATAATATAAAACTGATAATATAAACCTGATAATATAAAACTGATAATATAAACCTGATAATATAAAACTGATAATATAAAACACCTGATAATATAAAACTGATAATATAAAACTGATAATATAAACCTGATAATATAAAACTGATAATATAAAACACCTGATAATATAAAACTGATAATATAAAACTGATAATATAAACCTGATAATATAAAACTGATAATATAAACCTGATAATATAAAACTGATAATATAAAACACCTGATAATATAAAACTGATAATATAAACCTGATAATATAAACCTGATAATATAAACCTGATAATATAAAACTGATAATATAAAACTGATAATATAAACCTGATAATATAAAACACCTGATAATATAAAACTGATAATATAAAACTGATAATATAAACCTGATAATATAAAACTGATAATATAAACCTGATAATATAAAACACCTGATAATATAAAACTGATAATATAAAACTGATAATATAAAACTGATAATATAAACCTGATAATATAAAACTGATAATATAAACCTGATAATATAAAACTGATAATATAAACCTGATAATATAAAACTGATAATATAAAACTGATAATATAAACCTGATAATATAAAACTGATAATATAAACCTGATAATATAAAACTGATAATATAAAACACCTGATAATATAAAACTGATAATATAAACCTGATAATATAAACCTGATAATATAAACCTGATAATATAAAACTGATAATATAAAACTGATAATATAAACCTGATAATATAAAACACCTGATAATATAAAACTGATAATATAAAACTGATAATATAAACCTGATAATATAAAACTGATAATATAAACCTGATAATATAAACCTGATAATATAAAACACCTGATAATATAAAACTGATAATATAAAACTGATAATATAAACCTGATAATATAAAACACCTGATAATATAAAACTGATAATATAAACCTGATAATATAAAACACCTGATAATATAAACCTGATAATATAAACCTGATAATATAAAACCTGATAATATAAAACTGATAATATAAAACTGATAATATAAACCTGATAATATAAAACTGATAATATAAAACACCTGATAATATAAAACTGATAATATAAAACTGATAATATAAACCTGATAATATAAAACACCTGATAATATAAAACTGATAATATAAACCTGATAATATAAAACACCTGATAATATAAAACTGATAATATAAAACTGATAATATAAACCTGATAATATAAAACACCTGATAATATAAACCTGATAATATAAACCTGATAATATAAAACTGATAATATAAAACACCTGATAATATAAAACTGATAATATAAAACTGATAATATAAACCTGATAATATAAAACACCTGATAATATAAACCTGATAATATAAACCTGATAATATAAAACTGATAATATAAACCTGATAATATAAAACTGATAATATAAACCTGATAATATAAAACTGATAATATAAACCTGATAATATAAGCCTGATAATATAAAACTGATAATATAAAACTGATAATATAAAACTGATAATATAAACCTGATAATATAAAACTGATAATATAAACCTGATAATATAAGCCTGATAATATAAAACTGATAATATAAAACTGATAATATAAAACTGATAATATAAACCTGATAATATAAGCCTGATAATATAAAACTGATAATATAAACCTGATAATATAAACCTGATAATATAAGCCTGATAATATAAAATACCTGATAATATAAAACTGATAATATAAAACTGATAATATAAAACTGATAATATAAAACTAATAATATAAACCTGATAATATAAAACTGATAATATAAAACACCTGATAATATAAAACTGATAATATAAAACTGATAATATAAACCTGATAATATAAAACTGATAATATAAACCTGATAATATAAAACCTGATAATATAAACCTGATAATATAAAATACCTGATAATATAAAACTGATAATATAAACCTGATAATATAAACCTGATAATATAAACCTGATAATATAAACCTGATAATATAAACCTGATAATATAAACCTGATAATATAAAACACCTGATAATATAAACCTGATAATATAAACCTGATAATATAAACCTGATAATATAAACCTGATAATATAAACCTGATAATATAAACCTGATAATATAAACCTGATAATATAAACCTGATAATATAAACCTGATAATATAAACCTGATAATATAAACCTGATAATATAAACCTGATAATATAAACCTGATAATATAAACCTGATAATATAAAACACCTGATAATATAAACCTGATAATATAAACCTGATAATATAAACCTGATAATATAAACCTGATAATATAAACCTGATAATATAAACCTGATAATATAAACCTGATAATATAAACCTGATAATATAAACCTGATAATATAAACCTGATAATATAAAACTGATAATATAAACCTGATAATATAAAACTGATAATATAAACCTGATAATATAAAACTGATAATATAAACCTGATAATATAAACCTGATAATATAAACCTGATAATATAAACCTGATAATATAAAACTGATAATATAAACCTGATAATATAAACCTGATAATATAAACCTGATAATATAAAACTGATAATATAAAACTGATAATATAAACCTGATAATATAAACCTGATAATATAAACCTGATAATATAAAACTGATAATATAAACCTGATAATATAAAACACCTGATAATATAAACCTGATAATATAAACCTGATAATATAAACCTGATAATATAAAACTGATAATATAAACCTGATAATATAAAACTGATAATATAAACCTGATAATATAAAACTGATAATATAAACCTGATAATATAAACCTGATAATATAAACCTGATAATATAAAACTGATAATATAAACCTGATAATATAAAACTGATAATATAAACCTGATAATATAAAACTGATAATATAAACCTGATAATATAAAACTGATAATATAAAACTAATAATATAAACCTGATAATATAAAACTGATAATATAAAACTGATAATATAAAACCTGATAATATAAACCTGATAATATAAACCTGATAATATAAAACCTGATAATATAAACCTGATAATATAAAACCTGATAATATAAACCTGATAATATAAAACACCTGATAATATAAACCTGATAATATAAACCTGATAATATAAAACCTGATAATATAAAACACCTGATAATATAAAACCTGATAATATAAAACCTGATAATATAAAACCTGATAATATAAAACACCTGATAATATAAACCTGATAATATAAAACACCTGATAATATAAACCTGATAATATAAACCTGATAATATAAAACCTGATAATATAAAACCTGATAATATAAAACCTGATAATATAAAACCTGATAATATAAAACCTGATAATATAAAACACCTGATAATATAAAACACCTGATAATATAAACCTGATAATATAAAACACCTGATAATATAAACCTGATAATATAAACCTGATAATATAAAACACCTGATAATATAAAACCTGATAATATAAACCTGATAATATAAAACACCTGATAATATAAACCTGATAATATAAAACTGATAATATAAACCTGATAATATAAAATACCTGATAATATAAAACCTGATAATATAAAACCTGATAATATAAAACCTGATAATATAAACCTGATAATATAAAACACCTGATAATATAAAACCTGATAATATAAAACCTGATAATATAAAACCTGATAATATAAAACACCTGATAATATAAACCTGATAATATAAAACACCTGATAATATAAACCTGATAATATAAACCTGATAATATAAAACCTGATAATATAAAACCTGATAATATAAAACACCTGATAATATAAAACACCTGATAATATAAACCTGATAATATAAAACACCTGATAATATAAACCTGATAATATAAACCTGATAATATAAAACACCTGATAATATAAAACCTGATAATATAAACCTGATAATATAAAACACCTGATAATATAAACCTGATAATATAAAACTGATAATATAAACCTGATAATATAAAATACCTGATAATATAAAACTGATAATATAAACCTGATAATATAAACCTGATAATATAAACCTGATAATATAAAACCTGATAATATAAACCTGATAATATAAAATACCTGATAATATAAAACTGATAATATAAACCTGATAATATAAACCTGATAATATAAACCTGATAATATAAAACTGATAATATAAAACTGATAATATAAACCTGATAATATAAAACTGATAATATAAAACTGATAATATAAACCTGATAATATAAAACTGATAATATAAACCTGATAATATAAAACTGATAATATAAACCTGATAATATAAACCTGATAATATAAACCTGATAATATAAAACTGATAATATAAAACTGATAATATAAACCTGATAATATAAAACTGATAATATAAAACTGATAATATAAACCTGATAATATAAACCTGATAATATAAAACTGATAATATAAAACTGATAATATAAACCTGATAATATAAAACTGATAATATAAAACTGATAATATAAAACTGATAATATAAACCTGAAAATATAAAACTGATAATATAAAATTGATCATATAAAACTGATAATATAAAACTGATAATATAAAACTGAAAATATAAAACTGATAATATAAAACTGATAATATAAAATTGATCATATAAAACTGATAATATAAAACTGATAATATAAAATTGATCATATAAAACTGATAATATAAAACTGATAATATAAAACTGATAATATAAAATTGATCATATAAAACTGATAATATAAAACTGATAATATAAAACTGAAAATATAAAACTGATAATATAAACCTGATAATATAAAACTGATAATATAAAACTGATAATATAAACCTGATAATATAAAACTGATAATATAAACCTGATAATATAAAACTGATAATATAAACCTGATAATATAAACCTGATAATATAAAACACCTGATAATATAAAACTGATAATATAAACCTGATAATATAAACCTGATAATATAAAACTGATAATATAAACCTGATAATATAAACCTGATAATATAAAACACCTGATAATATAAAACTGATAATATAAACCTGATAATATAAACCTGATAATATAAAACTGATAATATAAACCTGATCATATCAACCTGATAATATAAACCTGATAATATAAACCTGATAATATAAACCTGATAATATAAAACTGATAATATAAAACTAATAATATAAAACACCTGATAATATAAAACTGATAATATAAAACTGATAATATAAAACTGATAATATAAAATTGATCATATAAACCTGATAATATAAAACTGATAATATAAAACTAATAATATAAAACACCTGATAATATAAAACTGATAATATAAAACTGATAATATAAAACTGAAAATATAAAACTGATAATATAAACCTGATAATATAAAACTGATAATATAAAACTGATAATATAAAACTGATCATATAAAACTGATAATATAAAACTGATAATATAAAACTGATAATATAAACCTGATAATATAAAACTGATAATATAAAACTGATCATATAAAACTGATAATATAAAACCGATAATATAAAACTGATAATATAAACCTGATAATATAAAACTGATAATATAAACCTGATAATATAAAACTGATAATATAAAACACCTGATAATATAAAACGAATAATATAAAACTGATCATATCAACCTGATAATATAAAACGAATAATATAAAACTGATCATATAAAACTGATAATATAAAACTGATAATATAAACCTGATAATATAAAACTGATAATATAAACCTGATAATATAAAACTGATAATATAAAATTGATCATATAAAACTAATAATATAAAACACCTGATAATATAAAACTGATAATATAAAACTGATAATATAAAACTGAAAATATAAAACTGATAATATAAACCTGATAATATAAAACTGATAATATAAAACTGATAATATAAACCTGATAATATAAAACTGATAATATAAAACTGATAATATAAAACTGATAATATAAACCTGATAATATAAACCTGATAATATAAAACTGATAATATAAACCTGATAATATAAAACTGATAATATAAAATTGATCATATAAAACTAATAATATAAAACACCTGATAATATAAAACTGATAATATAAAACTGATAATATAAACCTGATAATATAAACCTGATAATATAAAACTGATAATATAAAACTGATAATATAAACCTGATAATATAAAACTGATAATATAAAACTGATAATATAAACCTGATAATATAAACCTGATAATATAAAACTGATAATATAAAACTGATAATATAAACCTGATAATATAAAACTGATAATATAAAACTGATAATATAAAACTGATAATATAAACCTGAAAATATAAAACTGATAATATAAAACTGATAATATAAAACTGATAATATAAACCTGAAAATATAAAACTGATAATATAAAACTGATAATATAAACCTGATAATATAAAACTGATAATATAAACCTGAAAATATAAAACTGATAATATAAACCTGATAATATAAAACTGATAATATAAACCTGATAATATAAAACTGATAATATAAAACACCTGATAATATAAAACGAATAATATAAAACTGATCATATAAAACTGATAATATAAAACTGATAATATAAACCTGATAATATAAAACTGATAATATAAAATTGATCATATAAAACTGATAATATAAAACTGATAATATAAAACTGAAAATATAAAACTGATAATATAAACCTGATAATATAAAACTGATAATATAAAACTGATAATATAAACCTGATAATATAAAACTGATAATATAAACCTGATAATATAAAACTGATAATATAAACCTGATAATATAAACCTGATAATATAAAACACCTGATAATATAAAACTGATAATATAAACCTGATAATATAAACCTGATAATATAAAACTGATAATATAAAACTGATCATATCAACCTGATAATATAAACCTGATAATATAAACCTGATAATATAAACCTGATAATATAAAACTGATAATATAAAACTAATAATATAAAACACCTGATAATATAAAACTGATAATATAAAACTGATAATATAAAACTGATAATATAAAATTGATCATATAAACCTGATAATATAAAACTGATAATATAAAACTAATAATATAAAACACCTGATAATATAAAACTGATAATATAAAACTGATAATATAAAACTGAAAATATAAAACTGATAATATAAACCTGATAATATAAAACTGATAATATAAAACTGATAATATAAAACTGATCATATAAAACTGATAATATAAAACTGATAATATAAAACTGATAATATAAAACTGATAATATAAAACTGATCATATAAAACTGATAATATAAAACCGATAATATAAAACTGATAATATAAACCTGATAATATAAAACTGATAATATAAACCTGATAATATAAAACTGATAATATAAAACACCTGATAATATAAAACGAATAATATAAAACTGATCATATCAACCTGATAATATAAAACGAATAATATAAAACTGATCATATAAAACTGATAATATAAAACTGATAATATAAACCTGATAATATAAAACTGATAATATAAACCTGATAATATAAAACTGATAATATAAAATTGATCATATAAAACTAATAATATAAAACACCTGATAATATAAAACTGATAATATAAAACTGATAATATAAAACTGAAAATATAAAACTGATAATATAAACCTGATAATATAAAACTGATAATATAAAACTGATAATATAAAACTGATAATATAAACCTGATAATATAAAACTGATAATATAAAACTGATAATATAAAACTGATAATATAAACCTGATAATATAAACCTGATAATATAAAACTGATAATATAAACCTGATAATATAAAACTGATAATATAAAATTGATCATATAAAACTAATAATATAAAACACCTGATAATATAAAACTGATAATATAAAACTGATAATATAAAACTGAAAATATAAAACTGATAATATAAACCTGATAATATAAAACTGATAATATAAAACTGATAATATAAAACTGATCATATAAAACTGATAATATAAAACTGATAATATAAAACTGATAATATAAACCTGATAATATAAAACTAATAATATAAAACACCTGATAATATAAAACTGATAATATAAAACTGATAATATAAAACTGATAATATAAAATTGATCATATAAAACTAATAATATAAAACACCTGATAATATAAAACTGATAATATAAAACTGATAATATAAAACTGAAAATATAAAACTGATAATATAAACCTGATAATATAAAACTGATAATATAAAACTGATAATATAAAACTGATCATATAAAACTGATAATATAAAACTGATAATATAAACCTGATAATATAAAACTGATAATATAAAACTGATAATATAAAACACCTGATAATATAAAACTGATAATATAAACCTGATAATATAAAACTGATAATATAAAACTGATCATATAAAACTGATAATATAAAACCGATAATATAAAACTGATAATATAAACCTGATAATATAAAACTGATAATATAAACCTGATAATATAAAACTGATAATATAAAACTAATAATATAAAACACCTGATAATATAAAACTGATAATATAAAACTGATAATATAAACCTGATAATATAAACCTGATAATATAAACCTGATCATATAAACCTGATAATATAAACCTGATCATATAAACCTGATAATATAAACCTGATAATATAAAACTGATAATATAAAACTGATAATATAAAACTGATCATATAAAACACCTGATAATATAAAACTGATAATATAAACCTGATCATATAAACCTGATAATATAAACCTGATCATATAAACCTGATAATATAAACCTGATAATATAAACCTGATAATATAAACCTGATAATATAAAACTGATAATATAAAACTGATAATATAAAACTGATCATATAAAACACCTGATAATATAAAACTGATAATATAAACCTGATAATATAAACCTGATCATATAAACCTGATAATATAAAACTGATAATATAAACCTGATAATATAAACCTGATCATATAAAACACCTGATAATATAAACCTGATAATATAAACCTGATAATATAAACCTGATAATATAAACCTGATAATATAAAACTGATAATATAAAACTGATAATATAAAACTGATAATATAAAACTGATAATATAAAACTGATAATATAAAACTGATCATATAAAACACCTGATAATATAAACCTGATAATATAAACCTGATAATATAAACCTGATAATATAAAACTGATAATATAAAACTGATAATATAAACCTGATAATATAAACCTGATAATATAAACCTGATAATATAAACCTGATAATATAAACCTGATAATATAAAACTGATAATATAAACCTGATAATATAAAACTGATAATATAAAACTGATCATATAAAACACCTGATAATATAAACCTGATAATATAAACCTGATCATATAAACCTGATAATATAAACCTGATAATATAAAACTGATAATATAAACCTGATAATATAAAACTGATAATATAAAACTGATAATATAAAACTGTTCATATAAAACACCTGATAATATAAACCTGATAATATAAAACTGATAATATAAACCTGATAATATAAAACTGATAATATAAACCTGATAATATAAACCTGATAATATAAACCTGATAATATAAAACTGATAATATAAACCTGATAATATAAAACTGATAATATAAACCTGATAATATAAAACTGATAATATAAACCTGATAATATAAACCTGATAATATAAACCTGATAATATAAAACTGATAATATAAACCTGATAATATAAAACTGATAATATAAACCTGATAATATAAACCTGATAATATAAACCTGATAATATAAAACTGATAATATAAACCTGATAATATAAACCTGATAATATAAACCTGATAATATAAACCTGATAATATAAACCTGATAATATAAACCTGATAATATAAACCTGATAATATAAAACTGATAATATAAACCTGATAATATAAACCTGATAATATAAAACTGATAATATAAAACTGATAATATAAACCTGATAATATAAAACTGATAATATAAAACTGATAATATAAAACTGTTCATATAAAACACCTGATAATATAAACCTGATAATATAAAACTGATAATATAAACCTGATAATATAAACCTGATAATATAAACCTGATAATATAAAACTGATAATATAAACCTGATAATATAAACCTGATAATATAAACCTGATAATATAAACCTGATAATATAAAACTGATAATATAAAACTGATAATATAAACCTGATAATATAAACCTGATAATATAAACCTGATAATATAAAACTGATAATATAAAACTGATAATATAAACCTGATAATATAAAACTGATAATATAAACCTGATAATATAAACCTGATAATATAAAACTGATAATATAAAACCTGATAATATAAACCTGATAATATAAACCTGATAATATAAAACTGATAATATAAACCTGATAATATAAAACTGATAATATAAACCTGATAATATAAAACTGATAATATAAACCTGATAATATAAAACTGATAATATAAACCTGATAATATAAAACTGATAATATAAACCTGATAATATAAACCTGATAATATAAAACTGATAATATAAACCTGATAATATAAAACTGATAATATAAACCTGATAATATAAAACTGATAATATAAAACTGATAATATAAAACTGTTCATATAAAACACCTGATAATATAAACCTGATAATATAAAACTGATAATATAAACCTGATAATATAAAACTGATAATATAAACCTGATAATATAAAACTGATAATATAAAACCTGATAATATAAACCTGATAATATAAACCTGATAATATAAACCTGATAATATAAACCTGATAATATAAACCTGATAATATAAACCTGATAATATAAACCTGATAATATAAAACCTGATAATATAAAACTGATAATATAAACCTGATAATATAAAACTGATAATATAAAACTGATAATATAAAACTGATAATATAAACCTGATAATATAAAACACCTGATAATATAAAACTGATAATATAAAACACCTGATAATATAAAACTGATAATATAAACCTGATAATATGAACCTTATGATATGAAACCGTTTCCTCGGGCTTTGTGCTCACCAGAATTTACACTGATAAAGATCTTTTTTAGGCCAAGAGTTTGCTTTGGATTGCAGAATGATTTTGTCACTCGAACCCTTCACTCACAGTGTTGCGAGCAGGGGGTGGCGAGGGCTCCTCGAACCTTGACTGATGCACAAGTTACTGCTGCAGGCCGCTGTTGCGCATTACCTGCTCTGATTGCATGAATCCTCTTCGTTGGTACAGGTTTAAGTCTCCGATGGCAGCCACATGGACAGCGAGTAAAGTCAGCAGACTGAAGCAGAACATTGTCGGCGCGGATGGTGAGAGGGTGAGAAGTGGCAGACTCCGGGATTCAGACCTAGCTGTCCCGATGATGGGCGGAAAAAGCTGGCAAATGTATGGGGCTTCTTGGCAGCTGGGTTTTATATGGGTCTGCTATCCATTGAAGTGATTTCTCAAGCACACCAGTGCAGGAACAGTAAACTTTGTTCCAATAAACTTCAGTCTCTACTTATTAATGCCGCTGATTGGTACAGGGGCTGTTATTGAACAGGGGAAGTGTGTGGGAAGCCAAAATTGCCAAATCCAAAACCAGTTCCAATCCCTCCAAACACTGTGGCCGTTCTCAGGCTTATCAGAGATCGCTTCACACAGAGAGGACTGGCAAGAATCAGAAGTCACAACCCAGCCTGATCCACCCAGGATTCCAAACACCAAGGAGCTGAACTCGGGGTCGATTGCAATCTGCCTGGGCCTCCCGTTGGGATTCTGTCTGGTTAGCAGAGAGGAAGCAAAGAGTTGGCATAAATGGGTCTTTTTTCTGATTGGCAGGCAGTGACTAGTGGGGTTCCTCAGGGGTCTGTGCTCGGACCCCAACTGCCCACATTATATATTAATGATCTGGAAGAGGGAACTGAATGTATCATCTCCAAATTTGCAGATGATACAAAGTTGGGTGGGAGGGTGAGCTGTGAGGAGGATACAGAGATGCTTCAGCGTGATTCGGACAGGCTGAGTGTGTGGGTATCTGCAGGGCAGATGCAGCGTAATGTGGATAAATGTGAGGTTATCCACTTTGGTAGCAATAATAGGAAGATAGATTATTACTCGAATGGGTGTAAATTGAGAGAGGCGGATACTCAACGAGACCTTGGAGTCCTCGTGCATCAGTCGCTGAAAGTAAGCGTGCAGGTACAGCAGGCAGTAAAGAAGGCAAATGGTATGTTGGCCTTCATAGCGAGAGGATTTGAGTACAGGGATAGGGATGTTTTGCTGCAATTGTACAGGGTGTTGGTGAGGCCACATCTGGAGTATTGTGTACAGTTTTGGTGTCCTTGGGCCCGATTTCGCCATCAAGTTGCGCCCGTTTCCGGGCGCGAAAACGTGGTAAAGTCGGGCGTGAGGCGAGTAGCGCGATCCATGCCCGCCTCTGCGCCCATTCCCCCTTTACCAATGGCCGAAAATGGCGGCGATCGGGACTGCGCCCAAAAAATGGCATTGAAATTGAATTAACGGGCAGCACATCCAACTTTATCGACACTTCCCCCTTTACCACCGCGTCCAGATTCGGCACGAAGCAGACCTGTTCGGCAAAGTTCCGATTCGAACGCTCCAGCTTCTGAGGAGGGAAGTTCAGAGCTCCCGGCGGAAGATCGGTGGTGGGGTGGTGGGGGGAGTGGGGGGGAGGAGGTGGGTCAGTTGGCTTTCTGCTGGGGACGGGGAGGGAAGAGTGAACAATGAGGTGGGAACTAAAACATCAGTTTCAGAGAAACATGGGAATTAGGAGCAGAAGTAGGCCATTCAACCCTTCAAGCCTGCTACCCCATTCATGGCTGATCTCTCCCTGATCTCAAGTCCACCTCCCCAACTGTTCCCCATATCCCTTTAACCCGTTCCTTGAATCAGAAATTTACCTATTCCCGACAGTGGCAGCGGGGACTTGCGTCCCCCTCACATCACGGTGGCAAGCTATTCCCGCCAGACGCCAATCTGGAAAACCATTCCGCCTCTTGTTGGTAGAACACAGGCGAAGGCCTATTGGTTCTCCGGCCCCCTTTCCCGCTCCCCGACTGGGGGTTCAGGACGCCCGAGATCACATCAGGGTCCAGGACCCACAGGGACACCATGGTGGGGAATTACCTGAAGGAGGCCTACACAGATTGGGTCCCCCAAACCAAGAGTGTGGACATTGGAATAAGCAGCAGTGGGCGAGGGGGGAGGGAAGGGAGGGGGGAGAGTGGGTGGTGGGGGGGGGGGGCGCACGGGCAATGGGGGAGCATCTTCCAGTCTCAGAGTATTCCAAGAGGCCCGTCTTCCATCTTCAACGTTGGCCCATTGAATTCTGGACGTGTTTCCAATATGGCCGCCCAATCCGCCTCCACCCCACCAGCTGAAATGTTGGGAAACTTCCAAGTGCATATCTAATGAGGATGGCTTCACATGACACACGCAAATTGCTACCCCATTCCCCCTCCCCAAGGGGGGAAACATTCTCCCGTCCTGGGCACGGCCACAGGACTTTGACTGGAGTTCTCCCACCTTTCACACCCAATTATCATCAGCGAGAACAGGGAATTTAGTGCACAGCCAGTGCTGAGGGAGTGCCGCACTGTCAGAGGGTCAGTGCTGAGGGAGTGCCGCACTGTCAGAGGGTCAGTGCAGAGGGAGTGCCGCACTGTCAGAGGGTCAGTGCTGAGGAAGTGCCGCACTGTCAGAGGGTCAGTGCTGAGGGAGTGCCGCACTGTCAGAGGGTCAGTGCTGAGGGAGTGCCGCACTGTCAGAGGGTCAGTGCTGAGGGAGCGCCGCACTGTCAGAGGGTCAGTGCTGAGGGAGTGCCGCACTGTCAGAGGGTCAGTGCTGAGGGAGTGCCACACTGTCAGAGGGTCAGTGCTGAGGGAGCACCGCACTGTCAGAGGGTCAGTGCTGAGGGAGCACCGCACTGTCAGAGGGTCAATGCTGAGGGAGCGCTGCACTGTCAGAGGGTCAGTACTGAGGGAGTGTCGCACTGTCAGAGGGTCAGTAGTGAGGGAGTGCCGCACTGTCAGAGGGTCAGTGCTGAGGGAGCGCCGCACTGTCAGAGGGTCAGTGCTGAGGGAGCGCCGCACTGTCAGAGGGTCAGTGCTGAGGGAGCGCCGCACTGTCAGAGGGTCAGTGCTGAGGGAGTGCCGCACTGTCAGAGGGTCAGTGCTGAGGGAGTGCCGCACTGTCAGAGGGTCAGTACTGAGGGAGTGCCGCACTGTCAGAGGGTCAGTGCTGAGGGAGTGCCGCACTGTCAGAGGGTCAGTGCTGAGGGAGTGCCGCACTGTCAGAGGGTCAGTGCTGAGGGAGTGCCGCACTGTCAGAGGGTCAGTAGTGAGGGAGTGCCGCACTGTCAGAGGGTCAGTACTGAGGGAGTGCCGCACTGTCAGAGGGTCAGTAGTGAGGGAGTGCTGCACTGTCAGAGGATCAGTGCTGAGGGAGTGCTGCACTGTCAGAGGGTCAGTGCTGAGGGAGTACCGCACTGTCAGAGGGTCAGTGCTGAGGGAGTGCCACACTGTCAGAGGGTCAGTACTGAGGGAGTGCCGCACTGTCAGAGGGTCAGTGCTGAGGGAGTGCCGCACTGTTAGAGGGTCAGTGCTGAGGGAGTGCCGCACTGTCAGAGAGTTAGTGCTGAGGGAGTGCCGCACTGTCAGAGGGTCAGTGCTGAGGGAGTGCCGCACTGTCAGAGGGTCAGTGCTGAGGGAGTGCTGCACTGTCAGGGGGTCAGTGCTGAGGGAGTGCCGCACTGTCAGAGGGTCAGTGCTGAGAGAGTGCCGCACTGTCAGAGGGTCAGTGCTGAGAGAGTGCCGCACTGTCAGAGGGTCAGTGCTGAGGGAGTGCCGCACTGTCAGAGGGTCAGTACTGAGGGAGTGCCGCACTGTCAGAGGGTCAGTGCTGAGGGAGTGCCGCACTGTCAGAGGGTCAGTGCTGAGGGAGTGCCGCACTGTCAGAGGGTCAGTAGTGAGGGAGTGCCACATGGGGGAATTGGCTCGACATCCAGCAACACTGGAACAGACGATGGGGTCATTCTCAGGGGGCTATTTGTGGGATCTTGCTGTGCAAGAAATCATCTGCTGGGTTACCACAATTTAGAAAGTGTCCTGGCGGCTCTGAGGCTGCCTGCGGGGGAGGTGGGAGGTGTGGGGGGTGGGAGGTGCAGGGGGGAGGGGAGGGGGGGGTGGGGGGCGATGACTGGGGAGTTCGGGGGGAGGCGTCCTCAGGTTGGTGACAGGGCGTCAGTCAAACGCAAAGTTCTTTTTAACCATTCCTGAGGCGGTGGGAGCTGAGGGGAAACAGGAAATCCCCAGCGATGATTACCCAGTGCCCCTTATCCCCAACCCCCCCGCCCCTACCCTCCCTCTCCCCCCTCCCCACCCCATCCCCTTGGCCCCGGCAGCGATTGGGGAAAGAGTTGAGGCGCGAGCTTCTGCCCACAGATGGGATCGAATCTCCGTCGGGTCAGTGGACGGTTCACTCGGCGAGTTGTTGTCGGAAATTCTTCGCATCCTTGACTAAGTGCAGAGTTAGCAAGGACCTCTCTCCACTGCCCACGAGTCCAGCGAGCAGGTACAAGGGTGAGAGAGCGAGCAAATACTTTTCCTATTAATAAATGATTTCCATCCTGGGTTGGATCTAAATGTGGGTACAATTCTCAGGGGTGGAGGGAGAGGGGGGGGCGGGTGGCCTCAGATGGCCAGCGCTGGTGGCGGAGTGGCCATAGCCCTCCCCCCTCCCTCTGTCTCGTAGCCCAGAGACCCCAAAGCTCGGGGGGGGGGGGGGGGGGGGGGGGGGGGGGGAGTGGGGGAGGGGGCACAGGTTCAAATGCCACCGTAGCAGTTGGTGAATGTCAATTAATAAAACTGGAATTATTACCGTAAAACTCTCACCCAGATCCTATCTCCATAACCCCACACATTTACCCTAGCTAGTCCCCCGACACTAAGGGACAATTTAGCACGGCCAATCCCCCTAACCTGCACATCTTTGGACACTAATGGATAATTTAGCATGGCCAATCCACCTAACCTACACATCTTTGGACACTAAGGGACAATTTAGCATGGCCAATCCACCTAACCTGCACATCTTTGGACACTAATGGATAATTTAGCATGGCCAATCCTCCTAACCTGCACATCTTTGGACACTAATGGATAATTTAGCATGGCCAATCCACCTAACCTACACATCTTTGGACACTAAGGGACAATTTAGCATGGCCAATCCCCCTAACCTGCACATCTTTGGACACTAAGGGACAATTTAGCATGGCCAATCCCCCTAACCTGCACATCTTTGGACACTAAGGGGCAATTTAGCATGGCCAATCCACCTAACCTGCACATCTTTGGACACTAAGGGGCAATTTAGCATGGCCAATCCCCCTAACCTGCACATCTTTGGACACTAAGGGACAATTTAGCATGGCCAATCCCCCTAACCTGCACATCTTTGGACACTAAGGGGCAATTTAGCATGGCCAATCCACCTAACCTGCACATCTTTGGACACTAAGGGGCAATTTAGCATGGCCAATCCACCTAACCTGCACATCTTTGGACACTAAGGGGCAATTTAGCATGGCCAATCCACCTAACCTGCACATCTTTGGACACTAAGGGACAATTTAGCATGGCCAATCCACCTAACCTGCACATCTTTGGACACTAAGGGGCAATTTAGCATGGCCAACCCTAACCTACACATCTTTGGATACTAAGGGGCAATTTAGCACGACCAATTCCCCTACCCTGCACATCTTTGAACTGTGGGAGGAAACCGGAGCACCCGGAGGAATCCCACGCAGACACGGGGAGAACGTGCAGACTCCACACAGACAGTGACCCAAGGCTGGGATTGAACCCGGGTCCCTGGCGCTGTGAGGCAGCAGCGCTAACCCACTGTGCCACCGTGCCTCTGTGCCCGCCCCCAAAAAATAAAGCACAGAAGGAGGCCATTTGGCCGACCTTGTCCTTTCCAAGCCCACCTTCCTGCACCCGACGCGGAGCCATGAACTGAAAGCACTGAGGATGATGCAGTATAATTTGGATAAGTGTGAGGTTATTCACTTTGGAAGCAAAAACAAGGCGGCAGATTCCTACCTGAATGGGTGTAAATTGGGAGAGGGGAGTGTGCAGAGGGACCTGGGTGTCCTTGTGCACCAGTCGCTGAAGGTAAGCATGCAGGTGCAGCAGGCGGTAAAGAAGGCAATGGAATGTTGGCCTTCATTGCGAGAGGTTTCGAGTACAGGAGCAGGGATGTGTTGTTGCGATTATACAGGGTCTTGGTGAGGCCACACCGAGAGTATTGTGTGCAGTTTAGGTCTCCTTTTCTGAGGAAGGATGTTCTTGCTCTGGAGGGAGTGCAGCGAAGGTTTACCAGGCTGATTCCGGGGATGGCGGGACTGATGTACGAGGAGAGATTGACTAGGTTAGGATTGTTTTCACTGGAGTTCAGACGAATGAGGGGGGTTCTCATAGAGACTTATAAAATTCTAACAGGACTAGACAGGGTAGATGCAGGGAGGATGTTCCCGATGGTGGGGGGAGTCCAGAACCAGGGGTCACAGTCTGAGGATTCAGGGTGGACCATTTAGGACGGAGGTGAGGAGACATTTCTTCACCCGTTGAGCCTGTGGAATTCATTACCACAGGAAGTAGTTGATGCCAAAACATTGAATGTATTCAAGAGGCGGCTGGATATCGCACTGGGGGGCGAATGGGGTCAAAGGTTATGGGGAGAAAGCAGGATGATGCTATTGAGTTGGATGATCAGCCATGATGGTGATGAATGGGGGAGCAGGCTCGAAGGGCCGAATGGCCTCCTCCTGCTCCTATCCTCTATGTTTCTATGCTTCTATGGGGTCTTGGGGTCCATATCCACACATCTCTCAAGGTTGCCACTCAAGTGGATAGAGCTGTGAAGAAGGCCTATAGTGTGTTAGCTTTTATTAACAGGGGGTTGGAGTTTAAGAGCCGTGGGGTTATGCGGTGCATCTTGTAGATGGTACACACGCTGCTACTGAGCGTCGGTGGTGGAGGGAGTGAGTGTTTGTGGATGGGGGGCCAATCAAGCGGGGCTGCTTTGTCCTGGATGGTGTCGAACTTCTTGAGTGTTGTTGGAGCCGCTCCCATCCAGGCAAGTGGGGAGTGTTCCATCACACTCCTGACTTGTGCCTTGTAGATGGTGGACAGATCCAGTTTATCAATCTTCTTTTGCATTGTATACACCTCGATTAGATCCCCTCTCATCCTTCTGTGACACTGTGCCGTCATTTAATGGCACCCCGATGAGTGTGGTTCTTGGAGAGTTATTGAGCATCTCGATGCAGCTGTGTTGAGGTCTGTTGTCTGGGTCGGTTTACAGATAGTTATCAGGACTAGCCTTGGCATTCTTCCAACAATGGGCACCCTTCAATGCCCCCCATGCTGTAAACCTCTATGACACCCGGAGGAAACCCACGCAGACACAGGGAGAACGTGCAAACTCTGCACAGACAGTGACCCAAGCTGGGAATCGAACCCAGGTCCCTGGCGCTGTGAGGCAGTAATACTAACCCACTGTGCCACCGTGCCCCCCCCAGGGGAATGCGGGGTTGAAGTTACAATCAGGTCGGTCAGTGATCTTATCGAATGGTGGAGGAGGGCTCGAGGGGCTGAATGGCCTACTCCTGCTCCCAATTCGTATGTCCGTCTGCCTCAGACAACAGAGAGTCAGTCCAAATCAAATGTTGCACAAGGCGTGATGGACTCTGGAATGAATGTGCTTCATCAGTT
Source organism: Mustelus asterias (assembly GCF_964213995.1). Taxonomy (NCBI): domain Eukaryota; kingdom Metazoa; phylum Chordata; class Chondrichthyes; order Carcharhiniformes; family Triakidae; genus Mustelus; species Mustelus asterias. The sequence continues at coordinate 48,994 of NW_027592178.1, forward strand.
ACGCTGTCAAGGTCCTTCAACTCTCATCTGACACATATTGACAGCTCTCGGTTAAGCTGTGGTCTGCATGTCCTGCGTCGATGATTATTTGGGTGTTCTTTCAATCAGTCCACAGCTCCAGTTGTTGAGAGCTCCCACATGTCCTCAGACTCACCCCCACAGTGTGATCATTCAACTCAGTCACTCCAAGGTCTTGACCATCTTTGGGGTGGGGGTTTGCAGGGATTTGGGTGGGGGGTTCGCAGTGGTCTGCCTGGGTGACCAACTTCTAAAGCTTCCCCCCACCACCCCCTACCCCCACTTATTGCCCAAGTCCCTGCTGTCCTCCTCTACCCCCTCACCCCATCCCCCTGTTACCCTGGAGCCAAACTTTCTTACAGATATCCCTGTCCTTCTCCCCATCTCCCGATCCATTTCATCGAATCATAGAATCCCCACAGTGCAGCTGGAGGCCATTCGGCCCATCGCGTCTGCACTGACTCTCTGACAGAGCATCTTACCCAGGCCTTCTCCTCGCCCTATCCCCATCACTCAACATTCTTACCCCACTAATCCCCCTAACCTGCACATCTTTGGACACTAAGGGGCAATTTAGCATGGCCAATCCACCTAACCCGCACATCTTTGGACACTAAGGGACAATTTAGCATGGCCAATCCAACTAACCTGCACATCTTTGGACACTAAGGGGCAATTTAGCATGGCCAATCCAACTAACCTGCACATCTTTGGACACTAAGGGGCAATTTAGCACAGCCAATCCACCCTAACCTACACATCTTTGGACAATAAGGGACAATTTAGCATGGCCAATCCCCCTAACCCGCACATCCATTATCAAGGACTTTATAGCGGAGCATTTAGAAAGCAGTGGCAGGATCAGACAGAATCAGCGTGGATTTATGAAGGGGAAATCATGCTTGAAGAATCTGCTGGAATTGTTTGGAGATGTAACTAGTGGAGTTGACAAGGGGCAGCCAGTTGATGTGGTATATTTGGACTTTCAGAAAGCGTTTGACAAAAGTCCCGCACAAGAGATTACCGTGCAAGATTAAAGCGCATGGGATTGGGTGAAGTGTATTGAGATGGATAGAAAACTGGTTGGCCGAGAGGAAACAAAGAGTAGGAATTAATGGGTGCTTTCCAAATTGGCAGGCAGTAACTAGTGGGGTGCCACAGGGATCGGTGCTGGGACCCCAGCTATTCACAATATATATTAATGATTCGGATGAGGGAACAGAATGTAACATCTCAAAAAGTTTGCAGATGATACCAAGTGGGAGGATGAACTGTGACGAGGATGCAGAGATCCTTCAGAATGATCTGGACAGGTTGGGTGAGTGGGCTAATCAATGGCAGATGCAGTATGATTTGGATAAGTGTGAGGTTATTCACTTTGGAAGCAAAAAGAAGACGGCAGATTACTATCAGAATGGCTGTAGATTGGGAGAGGGGAGTGTGCAGCGGGACCTGGGTGTCCTTGTGCACCAGTCGCTGAAGGTAAGCATGCAGGTACAGCAGGCGGTAAAGAAGGCAAATGGTATGTTGGCCTTCAGTGCGAGAGGTTTCGAGTACAGGAGCAGGGATGTGTTGTTGCAATTACACAGGGCCTTGGTGAGGCCACACCGAGAGTATTGTGTGCAGTTTTGGTCTCCTTTTCTGAGGAAGGATGTTCTTGCTCTGGAGGGAGTGCAGCGAAGGTTTACCAGGCTGATTCCGGGGATGGCGGGACTGATGTATGAGGAGAGATTGACCAGGTTAGGATTGTTTTCACTGGAGTTCAGATGAATGAGGATAATGAGATGTTCAGACATCTTTGGACATTAAGGGGCAATTTAGCACGGCCAATCCCCTTAAGTTACACATCTTTGGACACTGAGGGGGCAATTTAGCACGGCCAATCCCCCAAACCCGCACATCTTTCAGACTGTGGGAGGAAACCGGAGCACCCGGAGGAAACCCACGCAGACATGGGGAGAATGTGCAGACTCCGCACAGACAGTGACCCGAGCCGGGTATCGAACCCGAGTCCCTGGCGCTGTGAGGCAGCAGCGCTAACCCACTGGGCCACTGTGAAAGCAACCCCCCCCCTCGCCCCTCTGCCCCTCTCCCACTGCCGGTCAGTCTCTCCAAGTGTCCCAGCGAGAGTTCGTTCACAAACTCCCAGTCGCTGAGCTCTGTACACAACAGAGGTTGTGTTGACGCTGGGTAAACATTACACCCCCCCTCCCGCCGGCCTCAGACAACAAGTAGTTAAAAATTAAACAGCTCGAGTACCTGGATTGGCCTCCGCAATGTCCCCAGCCTGAAGTGTTGGTCAATTCGAAATGTCTACCCGGCCAAACAAGATCAGCATCAAATCCACCTTTAAACCCTGCCGCACGTGGACAGGATCGGGCCAGCGCGGTTCGTGTTCAGGGGGACACGGAGCGAGGGAGGGCGGGGGGAGTGGGGTTCGGAAATCACCCCAATTCTCAGCATTATTCCCTCCCCCCTAACCCCCCCGTCTTCCCCCTACCCACCCACAGACACACACACACGCGGTTACATCAGAATCCAGACTGGGCACAGCCGTGTAGACAGTGCGGCTGCCAGAACAGGTCAGAGGCTGGGAATCCTGCAGTGAGTAACTCAACTCCTGACTCCCAGCAAACTCCCCGTTCCCCCCCACGCCACCCCCCACCTTCCACCCCCCCTCCCCCCGCCCCCCTCCCCCCGCCCCCCACCCCCCCTCCCCCCCCCCCCCTCCCCCCACCCGCCTCTCTGCCACCCACCCGCCTCTCTGCCCCCCACCCCCCACCACCCACCCGCCTCTCTGCCCCCCACCCCCCACCACCCACCCGCCTCTCTGCCCCCCGCACCACTCAAGGTTCTCAGACCACAATTGGCACTTCTGTAGCACCCGACACCTAACCCCGGATCATCCCAACGCCCAATGGAAGCACCTTCTCCGCAGTGCAGGCGATTTGCAGCAGCCTCCCAGGAACGGGGATCAGAGGGAATCTGACCATGTTCGGAGATATCACAGAATCACAGAATCCCAACAGTGCAGATGAGGGCTATTCAACCCATCGAGCCTGCACCGATACCAATCCCACCCAGGCCCTATCCCCGGAACCCTGCATATTTATCCTGCTAATCCCAGGGGCAATTTAGCATGGCCAATCCCCCTAACCTGCACATCTTTGGACAAGGTGACCTTAAGTTCAGTCCAAGAGCTTTTAAGGAACGATTACAAAAGTTGGGGGGGTGTTGGTGAGATGTGTAGAGAGGGAATTCCAGAGATTAGGGCAGCACCCCCGCCCCCTCCCTCCCCCCGGGCAGCTGAAAGCACGGGAACCAATGGTGGAATGATAGGAATCGTGGGATGCTCGAGAGGCCAGAAATGGAGGAGCGCAGAGATCACGGAGAGTGGTAGGGGCTACAGAGGTAGGGAGGGTGCAGAGGCAGGAGCAGGTTACAGAGATAGGGATGGGTGTAGGGACTGCAGGAGATTACAGAGATAGGGATACTTTCGATCATCAGTGCTGAGGGAGTGCCGCACTGTCAGAGGGTCAGTGCTGAGGGAGTGCCGCACTGTCAGAGGGTCAGTGCTGAGGGAGTGCCGCACTGTCAGAGGGTCGGTGTTGAGGGAGTGCCGCACTGTCAGAGGGTCGGTGTTGAGGGAGTGCCGCACTGTCAGAGGGTCGGTGTTGAGGGAGTGCCGCACTGTCAGAGGGTCAGTGCTGAGGGAGTGCCGCACTGTCAGAGGGTCAGTGCTGAGGGAGTGCCGCACTGTCAGAGGGTCAGTGCTGAGGGAGTGCCGCACTGTCAGAGGGCCGGTGTTGAGGGAGTGCCACACTGTCAGAGGGTCAGTGCTGAGGGAGTGCCGCACTGTCAGAGGGTCAGTGCTGAGGGAGCGTTGCACTGTCAGAGGGTCAGTGCTGAGGGAGCGCCGCACTGTCAGAGGATCAGTGCTGAGGGAGTGCCGCACTGTCAGAGGGTCAGCGCTGAGGGAGTGCCGCATTGTCAGAGGGTCAGTACTGAGGGAATGTCCCCATGTCAGAGGGTCAGTGCTGAGGGAGTGCCACACTGTCAGAGGGTCAGTGCTGAGGCAGTGCTGTACTGTCAGAGGGTCAGTACTGAGGGAGTGCCGCACTGTCAGAGGGTCAGTACTGAGGGAGTGCCGTACTGTCAGAGGGTCAGTGCTGAGGGAGTGCCGCACTGTCAGAGGGTCAGTCCTGAGGGAGTGCCGCACTGTCAGAGGGTCAGTGCTGAGGGAGTGTCACACTGTCAGAGGGTCAGTGCTGAGGGTGTGCCGCACTGTCAGAGGGTCAGTGCTGAGGGAGTGCCGCACTGTCAGAGGGTCGGTGCTGAGGGAGTGCCGCACTGTCAGAGGGTCAGTGCTGAGGGAGTGCCGCACTGTCAGAGGGTCGGTGTTGAGGGAGTGCCGCACTGTCAGAGGATCAGTGCTGAGGGAGTGCCGCACTGTCAGAGGGTCAGTGCTGAGGGAGTGCCGCACTGTCAGAGGGTCAGTGCTGAGGGATAGCCGCACTGTCAGAGGGTCAGTGCTGAGGGAGGGCCGCACTGTCAGAGGGTCAGTGCTGAGGGAGTGCCGCACTGTCAGGGGGTCAGTGCTGAGGGAGTGCCGCACTGTCAGAGGGTCAGTGCTGAGGGAGTGCCGCACTGTCAGAGGGTCAGTGCTGAGGGAGTGCCGCACTGTCAGATTCCCCTCCCTCAAATGGAAATTAGAACAAGCTTCCTCCCTCTTACAAGTTGAATGCAGCACATTCCAGAGCTTGCTTTGCACAACGCCAACATTACAACACTTGAGAAAATCTGTCATTGGGCACAAAGATGGTGACAGTCGCTATGTAAATGCATTTACTTTGGGGAGGCGATAGCCTACTGAGAGTATCGCTAGACTATTAATCCAGAAACCCAGCTAATGTTTCTGGGGGACCCGGGTTCGAATCCCGCCACGGCAGATGGTGGAATTTGAATTCAATAAAAAATATCTGGAATTAAGAATCTGCTGATGACCCATTGTCGGAAAAACCCATCTGGTTCCTTTCGGGAAGGAAATCTGCCATCCTTACCCGGTCTGGCCCACATGGGGTGGCACAGATCCGGAACAGCAGGAGGTCATCCAGCCCCTCGGGTGTGTTCAACCATTCGATAAGATCATTGCCAACCTGGATGCAACTTCATTCCCCGCCATTCCCCCGGGCGGCATGGTGGTACAACAGGTTAGCGCTGCTGCCTCACAGCGCCAGGGACCCGGCTTCGATTCCCGGCTCGGGTCACTGCCTGTGCGGAGTCTGCGCGTTCTCCCCGTGTCTGCGTGGGTTTCCTCCGGGTGCTCCGGTTTCCACCCACTGTCCCGCAGAAAGACGTGCTGCTGAGGTGCTGACTTCGCCCTCAGTGTTACCCGAACGGGCGCCGGAGTGTGGCGACTGGAGGAATTTCACAGTAACTTCATCGCAGTGTTAATGTAAGCCTGCTTGTGACACTGATCAATAATTAACAAAATGAAATGTGACTCCAGAGCCACAGCAATGTGTCCTCTGAAATGACCGAGCGAGACTCGCAGTCCAAGGACCACCAGGAATGGGCAATAAACGTAGGCCCATCGAGTGAGTTACAGCCTGGAATCTAATCGAGGGGTTCGGGGTGGTTTATATATAGAATAACAGATACCCGGGAGTGAGTTACAGACTGGAATCTAATCGAGGGGTTCCGGGTGGTTTATATATAGAATCACAGATACGCAGGAGTGAGTTACAGACTGGAATCTAATCGAGGGGTTCGGAGTGGTTTATATATAGAATAACATAAAGCCGGGAGTGAGTTACAGACTGGAATCTAATCGAGGGGTTCGGGGTGGTTTATATATAGAATAACAGATACCCGGGAGAGAGTTACAGACTGGAATCTAATCGAGGGGTTCGGGGTGGTTTATATATAGAATAACAGATACCCGGGAGTGAGTTACAGACTGGAATCTAATCGAGGGGTTCGGGGTGGTTTATATATAGAATAACAGATACCCGGGAGAGAGTTACAGACTGGAATCTAATCGAGGGGTTCAGGGTGGTTTATATATAGAATAACAGATACCCGGGAGTGAGTTACAGACTGGAATCTAATCGAGTGGTTCGGGGTGGTTTATATATAGAATAACAGATACCCGGGAGTGAGTTACAGACTGGAATCTAATCGAGGGGTTCGGGGTGGTTTATATATAGAATAACAGACACCCGGGAGTGAGTTACAGACTGGAATCTAATCGAGGGGTTCGGAGTGGTTTATATATAGAATAACAGATACCCGGGAGTGAGTTACAGACTGGAATCTAATCGAGGGGTTCCGGGTGGTTTATACATAGAATAACAGATACCCGGGAGTGAGTTACAGACTGGAATCTAATCGAGGGGTTCGGGGTGGTTTATATATAGAATAACAGATAACCGGGAGTGAGTTACAGACTGGAATCTAATCGAGGGGTTCGGGGTGGTTTATATATAGAATAACAGACACCCGGGAGTGAGTTACAGACTGGAATCTAATCGAGGGGTTCCGGGTGGTTTATATATAGAATAACAGATACCCGGGAGTGAGTTACAGACTGGAATCTCATCGAGGGGTTCAGGGTGGTTTATATATAGAATAACAGATACCCGGGAGTGAGTTACAGACTGGAATCTAATCGAGGGGTTCAGGGTGGTTTATATATAGAATAACAGATACCCGGGAGTGAGTGACAGACTGGAATCTAATCGATGGGTTCAGGGTGGTTTATATATAGAATAACAGATACCCGGGAGTGAGTTACAGGCTGGAATCTAATCGAGGGGTTCAGGGTGGTTTATATATAGAATAACAGAATCCCGGGAGTGAGTTACAGACTGGAATCTAATCGAGGGGTTTGGGGTGGTTTATATAGAGAATAACAGATACCCGGGAGTGAGTTACAGACTGGAATCTAATTGAGGGGTTCGGGTGGTTTATATACAGAATAACTGATACCCGGGAGTGAGTTACAGACTGGAATCTAATCGAGGGGTTCGGGGTGGTTTATATATAGAATAACAGATACCCGGGAGTGAGTTACAGACTGGAATCTAATCGAGGGGTTCAGGATGGTTTATATATAGAATAACAGATACCCGGGAGTGAGTTACAGACTGGAATGTAATCGAGGGGTTCGGGGTGGTTTATATATAGAATAACAGATACCCGGGAGTGTGTTACAGGCTGGAACCTAATCGAGGGGTTCAGGGTGGTTTATATATAGAATAACAGATACCCTGGAGTGAGTTACAGACTGGAATCTAATCGAGGGGTTCAGGGTGGTTTATATATAGAATAACAGATACCCGGGAGTGAGTTACAGACTGGAATCTAATCGAGGGGTTCGGAGTGGTTTATATATAGAATAACAGATACCCGGGAGTGAGTTACAGACTGGAATCTAATCGAGGGGTTCAGGGTGGTTTATATATAGAATAACAGATACCCGGGAGCGAGTTACAGGCTGGAATCTAATCGAGAGGTTCAGGGTGGTTTATATATAGAATAACAGATACCCGGGAGTGAGTTACAGACTGGAATCTAATCGAGGGGTTTGGGGTGGTTTATATAGAGAATAACAGATACCCGGGAGTGAGTTACAGACTGGAATCTAATTGAGGGGTTCAGGGTGGTTTATATACAGAATAACTGATACCCGGGAGTGAGTTACAGACTGGAATCTAATCGAGGGGTTCAGGGTGGTTTATATACAGAATAACTGATACCCGGGAGTGAGTTACAGACTGGAATCTAATCGAGGGGTTCGGGGTGGTTTATATATAGAATAACGGATACCCGGGAGTGAGTTACAGACTGGAATCTAATCGAGGGGTTCGGGGTGGTTTATATATAGAATAACAGATATCCCGGGAGTGAGTTACAGGCTGGAATCGAATCGAGGAGTTCGGGGTGGTTTATATATAGAATAACAGACACCCGGGAGTGAGTTACAGACTGGAATCTAATCGAGGGGTTCGGGGTGGTTTATATATAGAATAACAGACACCCTGGAGTGAGTTACAGACTGGAATCTCATCGAGGGGTTCGGGGTGGTTTATATATAGAATAACAGATACCCGGGAGTGAGTTACAGACTGGAATCTAATCGAGGGGTTCAGGGTGGTTTATATACAGGATAACTGATACCCGGGAGGGAGTTACAGACTGGAATCTAATCGAGGGGTTCGGGGTGGTTTATATATAGAATAACAGATGCCCGGGAGTGAGTTACAGACTGGAATCTAATCGAGGGGTTCAGGGTGGTTTATATATAGAATAACAGAATCCCGGGAGTGAGTTACAGACTGGAATCGAATCGAGGGTTTTGGGGTGGTTTATATATAGAATAACAGAATCCCGGGAGGGAGTTACAGACTGGAAGCTAATCGAGGGGTTCGGGGTGGTTTATATAGAGAATAACAGATGCCCGGGAGTGAGTTACAGACTGGAATCTAATCGAGGGGTTCAGGGTGGTTTATATATAGAATAACAGAATCCCGGGAGTGAGTTACAGACTGGAATCTAATCGAGGGGTTCAGGGTGGTTTATATATAGAATAACAGATACCCGGGAGTGAGTTACAGACTGGAATCTAATCGAGGGGTTCAGGGTGGTATATATAGAGAATAACAGATACCCGGGAGTGAGTTACAGACTGGAATTTAATCGAGGGGTTCGGGGTGGTTTGTATAGAGAATAACAGATACCCGGGAGTGAGTTACAGACTGGAATCTAATCGAGGGGTTCAGGGTGGTTTATATAGAGAATAACAGATACCCAGGAGTTACAGACTGGAATCTAATCGAGGGGTTCAGGGTGGTTTATATATAGAATAACAGAATCCCGGGAGTGAGTTACAGACTGGATACTAATCGAGGGGTTCAGGGTGGTTTATATATAGAATAACAGAATCCCGGGAGTGAGTTACAGACTGGAATCTAATCGAGGGGTTCGGGGTGGTTTATATACAGAATAACAGATACCCGGGAGTGAGTTACAGACTGGAATCTAATCGAGGGGTTCAGGGTGGTTTATATATAGAATAACAGATACCCGGGAGTGAGTTACAGACTGGAATCTAATCGAGGGGTTCGGGGTGGTTTATATATAGAATAACAGATACCCGGGAGTGAGTTACAGACTGGAATCTAATCGAGGGGTTCGGGGTGGTTTATATATAGAATAACAGATACCCGGGAGTGAGTTACAGACTGGAATCTAATCGAGGGGTTCATGTCCCATGAATTAATTTTTTTTTAAATTGTGCAACTTCTCCCAGGGAATCCCATCTCGAGATGAAACTAAAACAGAACACAGGAGCCGATCTCTTGCTTGTGAAGGTTATACTTTATTTTTGTGATGTTTATTTATAGTTAAGACACACACGCACGCACACACACGCACACACACACACACACACACATATATATATAATATATATCTTAGCAATCTGCCAGTTTAATCTATACACAGGTTTGACACAGACAGAAGCCTCATCAGAAACAATGACCAGAAGCCTGCTACTAATACAGCTGAGTAATGTGACAGCTTCTATAAAATACCAAATACATTCAGTAGCAAATACAACGGACATCTGAGGCTTCCGTTGCAAAGTGCAAGTTACTTCGAATTTTTGAAACAAATTTTAAAAATAAAACGAATGATCTTTCTACTGCAATCTATCTGTGTGCGTGTGTGTGTGCGTGTGCGTGTGTGTGTGAGTGTCTGTGCGCTGACACGCACGCACGCACACACATACACACATACATACATGGAAATCTGGATACGCGTTGGTCTATTAGAGGCCCCAGTTCACACAAGTATTACGTGTCTCTCCCCGCCGCTCTCCCATGACTGGCTTGGCTCCAATCAGTCTGCAGGCCCTGCCAAACACTAGCATTCCCTTTGAGGATCTATCAAGGGCAGGATTTCTTTCTGGATCGCGAGGTAACTTCCGGAGGAGCTTCAAGTCCTTTGTATAATGCAGCAGTAAAGGTTAAAGTCCCAGCCCTCGTTCATACAGCACACCTCATGTCAGGCACCCCCGGGAGAGGGTTACAGAGCGAAATCTAATCGAGGGGTTCAGGGTGGTTTATATAGAGAATAACAGATACCCGGGAATGAGTTACAGACTGGAATCTAATCGAGGGGTTCGGGGTGGTTTATATATAGAATAACAGGTACCCGGGAGTGAGTTACAGACCGGAATCTAATCGAGGGGTTCGGAGTGGTTTATATATAGAATAACAGACAACTGGGAGTGAGTTACAGACTGGAATCTAATCGAGGGGTTCAGTGTGGTTTATATATCGAATAACAGATACCCGGGAGTGAGTGACAGACTGGAATCTAAACGAGGAGTTCGGGGTGGTTTATATATAGAATAACAGATACCCGGGAGTGAGTTACAGACTGGAATCTAATCGAGGGATTCAGGGTGGTTTATATATAGAATAACAGATAACCGGGAGTGAGTTACCAACTGGAATCAAATCGAGGAGTTTGAGGTGGTTTATATATGGAATAACAGATACCCAGGAGTGAGTTACAGACTGGAATCTAATCGAGGGGTTTGGGGTGGTTTATACATAGAATAACAGATACCCGGGAGTGAGTTACAGACTGGAATGTAATCGAGGGGTTCAGGGTGGTTTATATATAGAATAACAGATGCCCGGGAGTGAGTGACAGACTGGAATCTAATCGAGGGGTTCAGGGTGGTTTATATATAGAATAACAGATACCCAGGAGTGAGTTACAGACTGGAATCTAATCGAGGGGTTCGGGGTGGTTTATATGTAGAATAACAGATGCCCGTGAGTGAGTTACAGACTGGAATCCAATCAAGGGGTTCGGGGTGGTTTATATATAGAATAAAAGAGACCCGGGAGTGAGTTACAGACGGGAATCTAATCGAGGGGTTCAGGGTGGTTTATATATAGAATAACAGATACCCGGGAGTGAGTTACAGACTGGAATCTAATCGAGGGGTTCAGGGTGGTTTATATATCGAATAACAGATACCCGGGAGTGAGTTACAGACTGGAATGTAATCGAGGGGTTCAGGGTGGTTTACATATAGAATAACAGATACCCGGGAGTGAGTTACAGACTGGAATCTAATCGAGGGGTTCAGGGTGGTTTATATATCGAATAACAGATACCCGGGAGTGAGTTACAGACTGGAATGTAATCGAGGGGTTCAGGGTGGTTTACATATAGAATAACAGATACCCGGGAGTGAGTTACAGACTGGAATCTAATCGAGGGGTTCAGGGTGGTTGATATATAGAATAACAGATACCCGGGAGTGAGTTACAGACTGGAATCTAATCGAGGGGTTCGGGGTGGTTTATATATAGAATAACAGATTCCCGGGAGTGAGTTACAGACTGGAATCTAATCGAGGGTTTTGAGGTGGTTTATATATCGAATAACAGATACCCAGGAGTGAGTTACAGACTGGAATCTAATCGAGGGGTTCGGGGTGGTTTATATATAGAATAACAGATACCCGGGAGTGAGTTACAGACTGGAATCTAATCGAGGGGTTTGGGGTGGTTTATATATAGAATAACAGATACCCGGGAGTGAGTTACAGACTGGAATCTAATCGAGAAGTTCGGGGTGGTTTATATATAGAATTACAGATACCCGGGAGTGAGTTACAGACTGGAATCTAATCGAGGGGTTTGGGGTGGTTTATATACAGAATAACAGATACCCGGGAGTGAGTTACAGACTGGAATCTAATCGAGGGGTTCGTGGAGGTTTATATATAGAATAACAGATACCCAGGAGTGAGTTACAGACTGGAATCTAATCGAGGGGTTCGGGGTGGTCTATATTTAGAATAACAGATACCCGGGAGTGAGTTACAGACTGGATTCTAATTGAGGGGATCGGGGTGGTTTATATATAGAATAACAGATACCCGGGAGTGAGTTACAGACTGGAATCAAATCAAGGGGTTCAGGGTGGTTTATATATAGAATAACAGATACCCGGGGGTGAGTTATCAACTGGAATCTAATCGAGGGGTTCGGGGTGATTTATATATGGAATGACAGATACCCGGGAGTGAGTTACCAACTGGAATCTAATCGAGGGGTTTGAGGTGGTTTATATATCGAATAACAGATACCCAGGAGTGAGTCACAGACTGGAATCCAATCGAGGGGTTCGGGGTGGTTTATATATAGAATAACAGATACCCGGGAGTGAGTTACAGACTGGAATCCAATCGAGGGCTTCGGGGTGGTTTATATATAGAATACCAGATACCCGGGAGTGAGTTACAGACTGGAATCTAATCGAGTGGTTTGAGGTGGTTTATATATCGAATAACAGATACCCAGGAGTGAGTTACAGACTGGAATCTTATCAAGGGGTTTGGGGTGGTTTATATATAGAATTACAGATACCCGGGTGTGAGTTACAGACTGGAATGTAATCGAGGGGTTCGGGGTGGTTTATATATAGAATAACAGATACCCCAGAGTGCGTTACAGACTGGAATCTAATCGAGGGGTTTGAGGTGGTTTATATATCGAATAACAGA